>NC_137352.1:2543924-2773644 GCF_965287045.1 Carcharhinus amblyrhynchos | reverse complement strand
CCCAGAATATAAAAATCAGCCTCGAGTTTGGAACAGATTTGGCAGAAATCCAATCTAAATGTTTCAAAGCATTTGAACTAAAAGTGAACGGCTGAAATTGACGTGAAGAAGATATTTCACTGATCATCTCTTTCTAATTTGGTCAAGTGGCAAATATTAGAAATTAAAATGTGTTTAAAGGATAAACACAGGAATGTGTCAGTACAGACTCGATGGGACGGAGGGCCTCTTCTGTTCTGTATGATTCTACAATACTAAGAGATATTGGGTGAGAAATATTTACCATTTTGCTCAAAGGTTTCAAATAATTGGAGTTTAACCTAAAATTTGAGGGATTTTTTTGCTAGCCAGTAATGTTTATTTTATGTTTTGTATAAATTAGGGTGAAAGAGGAAGAAACATTGACCTCGGGTTAGGCTCACAATCAGTTTCTGTCAACAACAGGACAATTATTTCCGATTATACCCTTGGTATCCTGGCAGCCTGGAGAGACACACACTGTGCACAACACAAGCATGTGTCTGCACCCTGGGAAGGACGTACAACTACCTACAGGAGGCAGGACAGAGGGGGGAAAGACACCCAATGTGTGAATATCAGTTCAAGACCCCCACACAATCCAGACAGAGGGGGTTCTACCGGGCCAGGCTCGGGTAAAATGGAAATTGCAGTGCTGTTCTGAATCAAGTGGCCAGTCAGACTGCAGTTGAGGAACTGCGGCTACAGGCCTGGGCAATCCCGAGGGATGATTCCTTCTCCAAGAAAGACAATCTTGACAAGAACTGTGCAGCAGCATTATTAATCGATCAGGATGTACTCATGTTTTAATTTTAATTATCAGAAGTTGACAGAGTGTCCCACCACAGTACTGTCTCCCAATGAGGATAGGGAACCAGAAAACATTGCTGCTATGGTCACATTAAAAATAACATAGAACTTAAATAGAACAGCCCCAGCCCTCCATTCGATTTGGTTTATTATTGTCACATCTACTAACATACAGTGAAAAGTATTGTTTCTTGTGCGCTATACAGACAAAGCATACCATTCATAGAGAAAGAAAGGAGAGAGTGCAGAGTGTAATGTTTCCGTCATACCTAGGGTGTAGAGAAAGATCAACTTAATGCGAGGTAGATCCTTCAAAAATCTGATGGCAGCAGGGAAGAAACTGTTTGTGAGTTGGGGGCTGTTTCGTGAACTCAGACTTTTGTATCTTTTTCCCAAGAGAAGAAGGTGGAAGAGAGAATGTCCGGGGAACGTGGGGCCCTTGTTTATGCCGGCTGCTTTTCTGGGGCAGCAGGAAGTGCAGACAGAGTCAATGGATGGGAGGCTGGTTTGGGTGAAGGATTGGGCTACAGTTACGATCCTTTGTAGCTTTTTGCAGTCCTGGGCAGAGCAGGAGCCCAGACCGAGCTGTGATACAACCAGAAAGGATACTTTCAATGGTGCATCTATAAAAGTTGGCGAGAGTCGTAGCTGACGTGTCAAATTTCCTTACTCCTCTGAGAAAATAGATGTGTTGATGGGCTTTCTTAACTACAGTGTTGGCATTGGAGGGACCAGGACAGATTGTTGATCTGGACACCGAAAAACTTGAAACTCTTGGCCCCTTCTACTTCCTGCCCACTGATGTAGGCAGGGACATGTTCTCCTTTACACTTCCTGAAGTCGATGAGAATCTCCTTCGTTTTGTTGACATTGAGGGAGAGATTATTGTTGCCGCACCAGTTCACCAGATTCTCTCTCATTCCTGTATCTGTCTCACCATCGGTTAAGATCCGCCCACTACGGTGGTGTCATCAGCAAACCTGAAAATGGAATTGGAGGGAATTTGGCCGCACGGTGTCAGGTGTACAAGGAGTATAGGGAGGGACTGAGGACACAGCCTTGTGGGGCACTGGTGTTGAGGATGATCGTGGAGGAGGAGTTGTTGCTGATCCTTACTGATTCAGGGGGTTAGGAAGTTCAGGATCCAGTTGCAGGGGGAGGAGCCGAGGCCCAGGCTATGGATTTGGGAGATGGTTTTTGTGGGAATAATGGTGTTGAAGGCTGAGCTGTAGTCAGTAAATAGGAGTCTGACACTGGAGTCCTTGTTACCTCGGTGTTTGAGGGTTGAGTGAAGGGCCAGGGAGCTGGGGTCTGCTGTGGACCTGTTGCAGCGATAGGTGAACTGTGGTGGATCCAGGCAATCCGAGAGGCTGGAATTGATTCGTGCGTGGACTAACTTTTCGAAGCATTTCACAATGATGGATGTCAGGAGAACTGTGGCGATCTTCCAGAATCAGATTCCTGGGCAAAGCACAAGTTGCAGCAAA
Source organism: Carcharhinus amblyrhynchos (assembly GCF_965287045.1). NCBI lineage: Eukaryota > Metazoa > Chordata > Chondrichthyes > Carcharhiniformes > Carcharhinidae > Carcharhinus > Carcharhinus amblyrhynchos. The sequence continues at coordinate 2,771,329 of NC_137352.1, read as the reverse complement.
TAATCAGGGATTATAAAATCCATAAACTGCTGGAGTGAGGAATGTGAAGGGGAGAGGAAACAAAGGAGATTTGGGGAGAGAATTTGGGAGAGTTAATCAGTTTTAAATTCCGAGTAACTCAAGTATTAAGGGTTATGTTTTGTGAGTGGTGTGAGAATGTGACCTTCACTGTGAATATTAGATATTAGACTGGGAACTGTACCCTGACACACACATGGAGAAATTGAGTTTATTTCATCTTGAGCAAGAAAGCGTTACTGATACACAGCTGGCCAGTGGTAGGGAAAAAACGTACATTTCTGCTTGTAATGTCGTAATGTCCCCAGGGAGGGGGTGTGAAGTGTGAAGTCCGGGGTGTTCACAGATGGGTTAATGAATAGAATGGGAACATATGGGTATTTGGGTAAAAGGAACTGACTACAGAGGAATACTGTAGTAAATTACACCATGGTGTGTGTCAGGGGAAAACCTGAAGGACAATGAATAGAGGCTTGTGGTGATAGTCACAGGAGAGGGTTTGAGAAAGACTTTTCAGCTGCTCCAGATTCCTCTGGTCCAATGCTGCTTCCTGACTGCTGAGAATGGAGCAGAAATAACAACACACCCTGGCCTCAGCCTTCTGACTTATTCACTTGGCAGAGGGAGCTCTGGTAGATGTGTCTGGGACAGGATGATGAGTTAAATGAGGATAAATAACATTCAAAAGCTGCTCCAGCAGCAGTTAAAAAGGCGCAACTAACAGCTAGAAGCTACATTGATCAGAGACTGCAGGTTACAGTAGAGAGAGCAAGTGAAAGGGAAGGCTGGGGTATTAAAGAGTTCCGCAGGTGCTGTGGAAATGTAACTGAGAACTGGACAGAAAGAGCAGTCACTTCACTGACCAACTGGAATTCCTGCACTGAGCGATGGACAGAGACCAAAGAAAAGTACAGCACGGGAACAGGCCCTTCGGCCCAGGAAGCCTGTGCTAACCATGATTCCCTAACTAAACAATAGACAAATAACCTTCTGCCTTCACTCGATCCCTATCCCTCTATTCCCTCCCTATTCATGTACCTATCCAGATGCCTCTTAAATGTTGCTAATGTGCCTGCTTCCACCACCACCTCTGGCAGCGTGTTCCAGGCACCCACACTCTGTGTGAAAAACTTCCCCTGCACATCTCCCTTACACTTTCCCCCTCTCACCTTGAACCTGTGCCCGCTTGTAATTGACACTTCCACTCTGGGAAAAAGCCTCTGACTCTCCTCTCCGTCTCTGCCTCTCAGCGTTCTGTAGACAATGCCACAATGTCAGAGTGGGGTTAGGTCCCAGTTGCTGCCGGTATGGCAGGGATAGCAGAATGATAACCTTTAATCGGAACATTCATGTTCCAGGTCACAGTGGAGATCACCAGAGTGAGCAGCTAAGCTGTAAGAGATGGGCACACAGTGGCAGACTAAGGGTGGCACAGTGCAGCACTGCTGCCTCACAGCGCCAGGGACCCGAGTTCAATTCCCGGCTCGAGTCACTGTCTGTGTGGAGTTTGCACATTCTCCCCGTGTCTGCATGGGTTTCCTCCGGATACTCCGGTTTCCTCCCACATTCTGAAAGACGTGCTGGTCAGGTGCATTAACCCGAATGGGTGCCAGGCTGTGTAGGGGAATTTCATGGTAAATTCATTGCAGTGTTAATGTAAACCTTATTTGTGACTAACAAATAAACTTTAAAAAAAATTGTAAACTGGCCAGGGGTGTAAATAAGACCAAGCACTCGATGGCCATGTGTGTCCAGTGGGATCCCTGCACCAGCTGAAGGGCCAGTTATTATCGCCCACTTGGGTCAGATAGAAATCATCGGCAGTCAACAACAGGGCTTGATGTGGGGAATAAGGGGTTAATACAAATAACGTGGCTTAAATTCTTGAAACCATCTTTCTCCCTGTATTTTCCACCACAATCCTTGTCCAATATATCCGTGATTCTTTTGCTAAATGTGTTGTGTTGCGGGTGATGTTCCTGTGGTTGATCAGCCCGCACTGGTTTGTGTTGTTTTTGTATTTTGCTACTGGTCAGTTTGTCTGGAAGCAGTAAGAAGCTGCAGAACTCCAGGTTAGAGTTCAACAGGTTTATTTGGAATCTCGAGCACTGCTCCTTCCTCAGGTGAGTGATCAGACATCTCACCTCATGGCTACTATCTGTAAACATTGATAATCCGTGTTTCTGGTAAGCTTGTGAAAGCAGATGAACAGATAACACACACTCGACATGTGACCAGTTAAAGCTGTGTGGTGTGAAAATGTACTGCAGAATTAGTGTTATTGGGAGAGAGATTGTGCAGTCTGAATCTCCCTCTCGCCTGCTGGTAATAAAGAAACCTTTCTCCAACCAACTCCGGACTCCAGCGGCATTTTTCCAAAGCGCTGAGGCTCTGAGATCAGGAAGGGTTCCTGTGAAGTGAGATAAACTGAGTTAAACCTGTGTTTCTCTGTTTACCAACTGCCTTGCCACTGGAAACTATTTCTCCCCAGTTCCTTAATCAGAAGCCTTCATGATTTTGAACACTGGGTTATTTCCCCTTTTAACCACCCCTCACCATCATCTCTCTTCACAATTGAACTTCCTCATCCCATTCTCAGGAACCTGGCATCTCGCTGACACATTAGGCACCACTGAATACAGCCACCTGGCTGGGACCTAGGCAATGATTTAGAAAGGATCAGTATGTCCTCTTTGGACATTCTTGCTCTCAGAATCTTACAGCACAGGAGGCCATTCAGCCTATCAAGGACAGAATTAAGGGAACATGGATATCTTGTCGGGGGGGGCGTGGATTGTGAGGGTTGTGAGTTTGGTTCAAATTATGGCATTGATAACTGGGAGTGAATGTAGGTTGGAAATAATTGGACATATTAGTGAGGGAGATCGTGTCTCACAAACTTGATCGAGTTTTTGTGAGGAGTTGACGAAGATGATTGATGAGGATAGGGCAGTAAATGTTGTCTACATGGACTTCAGTAAGGCCTTTGACAAGGTCCCTCATGGCAGACTGGTGCAGAAGGTGAAGTCGCATGGGATCAGAGGTGAGCTGGCAAGGTGGATACAAAACTGGCTCGGTCAAAGGAGACAGAGGGTAGCAGTGGAAGGGTGTGTTCCTGAATGGAGGGCTGTGACAAGTGGTGTTCCTCAGGGATCAGTGCTGGGACCTTTGCTGTTTGTAATATATATAAATGATTTGGAGGAAAGTGTAACTGGTTTGATTAGTAAGTTTGCGGATGACATAAAGTTTGTGGATTTGCGGATAGTGATGAGGACAATCAGAGGATACAGCAGGATATAGATTGATTGGAGGCTTGGGCGGAGAGATGGTAGATGGAGTTTAATCTGGACAAATGTGAGGTAATGCATTTTGGAAGATCTAGTACAGATAGGAAATCTACAGTAAATGGCAGAACCCTTTAGAGTACTGATAGGCAGAGGGATCTGGGTGTACAGATACGCAGGTCACTGAAAGTGGCAATGCAGGTGGAGAAGGTAGTCAAGAAGGCATTCGGCATGCTTGTCTTCATTGACCGGGGCACTGAGTTTAAAAATTGGCAAGTCATGTTGCAGCTTTATAGAACCTTAGTTAGGCCCCATTTGGAATATAATGTTCAATTCTGGTCGCCACACTACCAGAAGGATGTGGAGGCTTTGGAGAGGGTACAGAAAAGATTTATAAGGATGTTGCCTGGTATGGAGGGCATTAGCTATTAGTAGAGGTTGAAGAAACTTGGCTTGTTCTCACTGGAATGACAGAGGTTGAGGAGCGACCTGATAGAAGTCTACAAGATTATGAGGGGCATGGACAGAGTGGATAGTCAGAAGCTTTTCCCAGGGTGGAAGAGTCAATTACTAGGAGCACAGGTTTAAGGTGCGAGGAGCAAGGTTTAAAGGAGATGTATAAGGCAGATTTTTACACAGAGAGTAGTGGGTGCCTGGAACTTGCTGCTGGGGGAGGTAGTGGAAGTGGATACGATAGTGAGTTTTAAGGGGCATCTTGACAAGTACATGAATAGGATGAGAATAGAGGGATGTGGTCCCTCGGAAGAGTAGGGGGTTTTAGTTCAGTCGTACAGGCGGTGAAGGCTTGGAGGGTCGAAGGGCCTGTTCCTTTGCTGGAATTTTCTTTGCTCTTTGAGAGCGGGAAGTGAGAGTTTGAGCTGAGCTGAATTTAATGGAATGTTGAAGTTGGGCAGGGAATGAACTGGAATTCTGTAGTGAGCTGTGTCCACACACACTCCACCCTCTGAGAACCCAAAAGATCCCCCCCCACCCCCACCTCCACCCTACCCCCGCCCCGTCCACCCTCTGAGAGTACAGAGCTGCGGGGCTTTTCCAGAACTTTCTGTATTTATTTCAGATTTCCAGCATCTGCGGTGGTTTGGATTTATTGCAGGTTTGAGGTGATTGGCAGGAGAACAGGGAGGGAGAAGGCTGGGACAATAACTTTCAAAGGGGAATTTTACTTTCAAAAGGAAATATTTGCCAAGAGACTGAACGGGGAGTGGAACTGATTGGATATCAATGGGCTAGCACACACACGCAGGGCTCAATGGCCTCATTCTGCACACTGTTGTCTAAGAGAAGAGAATGTTTCCGAATGGGTGAAGCCTGGGGTGAAAGTGCTTTATCTGAGCTGGATTAGTGAGTAGCAATCTCTGCTCTGACGTTTACAAATGCTGAATCTCATCTTTTGAAGGAAATGAGAGCAGAGGAAGGAGTGGGGGGATGAAGATGTAACAATTCCTGTACCTGATACCTTGCCTGTGTTCCAGTTAACAGCACTTTAACAGTTTGTAGTTTAGTTTCGCTCCGTATCAGTGGAAAATCTGAAAAGCTGCATTAAAACAGTTGCTGCCTGTCAGGTGACAGCTCCAGCTCACACTCTCTCAAACCTGGAGCTTGTCTCCTTCTCAACAAATTAATGAAAATTACAAATCAGAATTTAAAATCCAACTGGTAAAAAATCCCAGCAGGCAGACTGATAGCAAGAGCTGGAATCCGGGAGAGCGACACAGGGAAAAAACACCCTGAACAAGATAAACCAGGGAGAGAATCAGAGAGAGGGGGGGAGAGAGAAGGGGGGGGGGGGGAGGGGGGGGGGGGGGAGAGAGAGGGGGAGGGGGGAGAGAGAGGGGGAGAGAGAGAGAGGGAGGGGGGGCAGAGAGAGGGAGAGGGACAGCGAGTGGGCAGAAGGAGTTAGGATAAGGGATGGGGGGAGAATGGTGACTCAGTCAAGCCTGTCAGTAAGTCCCTCTCTAAAGGGAAGTGCAGGGCTCAGAGTGGCTGCATTCTGTATGGGATCCGGAAAGTTCTGGAAGCAAGTCAATGGAAGCGAGACCTGGGAAAGCACCCCTCACTCCCACTTCTTTTTCCTGGAAGTGGCAAGGATTTGAAGAGGAATGTTGTTCTTTGTCTGAGATGAGGAGTTGATGCAGTGGGACTGTGGTCCTGGGGACATGGAATCTGCACCAATCACCTCCTAAAGGCAGGGAGGGACATTACCGAGGGTTGGCTGTGTGTGGCTCAGTGCACAGAGTGGGGCTCATCTACCTTTCAGAAATGTTTTCCTTTTAATCATGTTGGTTTGGTTTGCTCCTTTGTTGGTTTAAATGGGGTTTGTTTATTTTTAACCTGAAATCTTTTATGATTTGGACAGTTGCTTTTTCCTTCCTGGTGATTTTAAGGTTTTATTTTCTGTCTGACTGGCAGCAGTTTTAGTTTTGAAGGGGCATCAAGCTGAAAAGAAGTGTTTCTCTCTCTCTCCCTGGTTTTTAGGAAATTCTGCTGGTTAGCTGAAAGGAAGGCTTCTTACCTTCCTGGAGTAGAGAATCTGCAGTTAGTTCGACCAGAGTCTCTTGCTGGTGCTCTGGGAAGTTGTTCTGACTCCAAGCTGGTCTGTATTTGTCTCAAGAGAACTCTAGCATTCATCCACAGGACTCCGTTCCAGTGTCACGTGAGCATTAGTCTTTGTTGTGTTAAATCTGCAGAGAGAGTTTTTGTCTATGGAAAGTTTTTATTTGATTGAAACATTTTAGATTTATTTATTAAAGGTTATACATTATTGTGGTTTTGTTTTTGTTTGCAATTGATAGAAGTTATTGCTAATTTTCTTTCCAGACATATTAACTATATTCTTAAATAAAATTTGTTTGATACAGGCTCCCTAATGGGCCTTTGAATCATACCTGAAGTGAAACATATCATACTTAACCTAGCCAAATTCAAAGTGCAAAACTTATGATCCAGGCAGACCTCATAAAACACCTTGGAGTTTCTGCCCTGAATTATAACAGAATGCACAGACTGACCTCCTGTGCTGTACTGACTCTGATAACCGCAAACATTCTCAAAGAACTCAGTTGCGGTTGTGGGTCAGTCACTCAGAGACACCAGTCAATGTGGGTTTGAGAGCTGACAAATGATTCGAGATACACCGTTTGTTTGTGTGTAATGGATAGAGTTTACAATGTAATTTATATTCCCTTTTCACAGTCTGACTGTCAGAGATGTACAGAGAGGTGGTTGTGGGTTGACTGCTACCTTTTGTAAACCTTTTGTAACAAACAGGAGGATGCCTTGGAAATTGGCAAAGCTAATGAGTGATGGTGATGGGGGGTATGGGGGTCTCCATTGAGCTGGGTACTGGGGGTATGGGGTGGGATAGGGGTTGGGGGGGTCTCCATTGAGCTGGTTACTGGGGGTATGGGGTGGGATAGGGGTTGGGGGGTCTCCATTGAGCTGGTTACTGGGGGTATGGGGTGGGATAGGGGTTGGGGGGTCTCCATTCAGCTGGGTACTGGGGGTATGGAGTGGGATAGGGGTTGGGGGTCTCCATTGAGCTGGTTACTGGGGTATGGGGTGGGATAGGGGTTGGGGGTCTCCATTGAGCTGGTTACTGGCGTATGGGGTGGGATAGGGGTTGGGGGGTCTCCATTGAGCTGGGTACTGGGGGTATGGAGTGGGATAGGGGTTGGGGGTCTCCATTGAGCTGGTTACTGGGGTATGGGGTGGGATAGGGGTTGGGGGGGTCTCCATTGAGCTGGTTACTGGGGTATGGGGTGTGATAGGGGTTGGGGGGGTCTCCATTGAGCTGGGTACTGGGGTATGGGGTAGGATAGGGGTTGGGGGGGTCTCCATTGAGCTGGTTACTGGGGGTATGGGGTGGGATACGGGTTGGGGGGGTCTCCATTGAGCTGGTTACTGGGGTATGGGGTGGGATAGGGGTTGGGGGGGTCTCCATGGAGCTCGTTACTGGGGGTATGGGGTGGGATAGGGGTTGGGGGGGTCTCCATTGAGCTGGGTACTGGGGTATGGGGTGGGATAGGGGTTGGGGGTCTCCCATTGAGCTGGTTACTGGGGGTATGGGGTGGGATAGGGGTTGGGGGTCTCCCATAGAGCTGGTTACTGGGGGTATGGGGTGGGATAGGGGTTGGGGGTCTCCCATTGAGCTGGTTACTGGGGGTATGGGGTGGGATAGGGGTTGGGGGTCTCCCATTGAGCTGGTTACTGGGGGTATGGGGTGGGATAGGGGTTGGGGGTCTCCCATTGAGCTGGTTACTGGGGGTATGGGGTGGGATAGGGGTTGGGGGTCTCCCATTGAGCTGGTTACTGGGGGTATGGGGTGGGATAGGGGTTGGGGATCTCCCATTGAGCTGGTTACTGGGGGATGGGGTGGGATAGGGGTTGGGGGGGTCTCCATTGAGCTGGTTACTGGGGGTATGGGGTGAGATAGGGGTTGGGGGGGTCTCCCATTGAGCTGGTTACTGGGGTATGGGGTGGGATAGGGGTTGGGGGTCTCCCATTGAGCTGGTTACTGGGGTATGGGGTGGGATAGGCGTTTGGGGGTCTCCCATTCAGCTGGTTACTGGGGTATGAAGGTCTCCACAGAGCTGATGATGGGGATGGGATGGGGGAGTCTCCCATTGAGGCAGTTATTTGGGGTAGGGGGTGGGAGTTGGGGGTCTCTCATTTGCCACAGGACAGTCACTAATGCTGGAGGTCTCGTCACTCTTAACAGAAATATCAACATCAACACAAAGTTCATTTTGAGGCCTTTCCCCAAGCCAGCTTAAATTCAAGTCAAAATTCAGTTCCTAACATCATCAGATAGAGGAGAAGAATTAGGCCATTTGGCCCATTGCGTGTGCTCTGCTGTTCAATCACGGTTGATATGATTCTCATTCCCATTCTCCTGCCTTCTCCCTGTAATCCTTGATCCCCTTGTTGATCAAGAACATCTGTCTTAAAGACACTCAATGACCTGGTCTCCACAGCTCCCTGTGGCAGAGTTCCACAGGTTCGCCACCCTCTAGCTGAAGAAATTACTCATTAGTTTTAAAAGGAGTGTACCTTCACCCTGACATTGTGCTCTCAAGGTCTAGTCTCTCTCACTAGTGCAATCCTCTTCATGGCCACTCTATCTAGGCCTCAGTATTCTAAGTTTCAATCAGATCCCCCTTATCCTTCGAAACTCCAAATATAAACCCAGACTCCTCAAATAACAAACCCTTCATTCTTGTGAACCTCCTCTGGACCCCCTCCAAGGGCAGCACTGAAAGTATAAGAGGAAGTCAATATGGACTCAGAACATTAACACTGTTTCTCTCTGCACAGACACTGCCAGGGCTGCTGAGTTTTTCCAGCATTTTCTGCTTTATTTCAGGTTTATGCCATTCCTCTTCCACACGGTGCTTCCTGGGTGACCCAGTAGCTCGAGTGGGTCCTCAGAGGGGTGTGAACATTCTAGGATGCACCATCACTCCCTCCAGCAGCTGAGACACACACCTCAGTGGGGAATCCCATATCATTGGCTCTGTTATCAGAATGGAGGGATCACGTCACTGGGGCAGATATCGGACAGTAAGAAGTCTCACAACATCAGGTTAAAGTCCAACAGGTTTATTTGGTGGCAAAAGTTTGCAGATATCGCAGATATTGGAGACAGGGAGGGTAGTGGAGAGACTCTGCGAGTTGGTGTAGAACGTTATTCCCAAACTGCTCAGCTAGACACAGGCGTTTGGATTCTTCAAGTGGAGAACTGTTCTATAGCAACAGGTTCTATCAGCTTTTCCTGAGGCAGTGCTGCTGACTGGAGAGAGACTGGGGGAGTCTGTCCCCAACAATGAGCACCATGGTGTCTCCAGCATTTGAACTGATGCCCATCTTCATAAAGAGAGGCCATTGGAGTAGAGCATCAGATGCAGCAAGGAACTGAGTGCACACTGATCCTGACCAATGATTAACGCACGCTGTTTCAGTAGGATGGAGGGAAAGCTGGTCTCCAGCTGTGGGCCAGCTGGGAGAAGAGGGTGGGCCGAGGGCAGGAAGATACAGACACGGGAGATGGAAGTGGGAACTTTACTCAAAGCAACGCCCTCCGCCGCCCCCACTCCCCCTTCCCCTCCCCGAGTCTCCCCCGGTACAGGGACCGGTCGGTCAGTCTCCGCCGAGTCTGTCCCGGTACGGGGACCGGTCGGTCAGTCTCCGCCGAGTCTGTCCCGGTACGGGGACCGGTCGGTCAGTCTCCGCCGAGTCTGTCCCGGCACGGGGACCGGTCGGTCAGTCTCCGCCGAGTCTGTCCCGGTACGGGGACCGGTCGGTCAGTCTCCGCCGAGTCTGTCCCGGTACGGGGACCGGTCGGTCAGTCTCCGCCGAGTCTGTCCCGGCACGGGGACCGGTCGGTCAGTCTCCGCCGAGTCTGTCCCGGTACGGGGACCGGTCGGTCAGTCTCCGCCGAGTCTGTCCCGGTACGGGGACCGGTCGGTCAGTCTCCGCCGAGTCTGTCCCGGCACGGGGACCGGTCGGTCAGTCTCCGCCGAGTCTGTCCCGGTACGGGGACCGGTCGGTCAGTCTCCGCCGAGTCTGTCCCGGTACGGGGACCGGTCGGTCAGTCTCCGCCGAGTCTGTCCCGGTACGGGGACCGGCCGGTCAGTCTCCGCCGAGTCTGTCCCGGTACGGGGGCCGGACGGTCAGTCTCCGCCGAGTCTGTCCCGGTACGGGGACCGGTCGGTCAGTCTCCGCCGAGTCTGTCCCGGTACGGGGACCGGTCGGTCAGTCTCCGCCGAGTCTGTCCCGGCACGGGGACCGGCCGGTCAGTCTCCGCCGAGTCTGTCCCGGCACGGGGACCGGTCGGTCAGTCTCCGCCGAGTCTGTCCCGGTACGGGGGCCGGCCGGTCAGTCTCCGCCGAGTCTGTCCCGGCACGGGGACCGGTCGGTCAGTCTCCGCCGAGTCTGTCCCGGCACGGGGACCGGTCGGTCAGTCTCCGCCGAGTCTGTCCCGGCACGGGGACCGGCCGGTCAGTCTCCGCCGAGTCTGTCCCGGCACGGGGACCGGTCGGTCAGTCTCCGCCGAGTCTGTCCCGGCACGGGGACCGGTCGGTCAGTCTCCGCCGAGTCTGTCCCGGTACGGGGACCGGTCGGTCAGTCTCCGCCGAGTCTGTCCCGGTACGGGGACCGGTCGGTCAGTCTCCGCCGAGTCTGTCCCGGTACGGGGACCGGTCGGTCAGTCTCCGCCGAGTCTGTCCCGGTACGGGGACCGGTCGGTCAGTCTCCGCCGAGTCTGTCCCGGCACGGGGACCGGCCGGTCAGTCTCCGCCGAGTCTGTCCCGGCACGGGGACCGGTCGGTCAGTCTCCGCCGAGTCTGTCCCGGTACGGGGACCGGTCGGTCAGTCTCCGCCGAGTCTGTCCCGGTATGGGGACCGGTCGGTCAGTCTCCGCCGAGTCTGTCCCGGTACGGGGACCGGTCGGTCAGTCTCCGCCGAGTCTGTCCCGGTACGGGGACCGGTCGGTCAGTCTCCGCCGAGTCTGTCCCGGCACGGGGACCGGCCGGTCAGTCTCCGCCGAGACGCTCCCGGGCTGTAAAACCCAGAGAAACCCAGGCTCGAGCGAGGGAATGAGCAGCCGTGTTTAACAGTGCTGTAACCACAGGGGTAACGGCGTGTAGGTGGTTTCTCAGTTGCATAACGGGATTCACTTGGGGGTTTCAACACTATCACCGTTGTTGTGTCTGTACAAACGTAAATGAATTTAAGTACATTGATTTGAATTCTCCATTTTCCCACCATCTCCATTTCTGCTTCCTGAATTTGAAATGGATTTAGCTTTCGGAGAATGGTATAAACAGATTGGATAATGAGAGAAGTATGAGAGTGAGATTGCAGAGATTGCAGCTGGGTTTCGTATCGATTGATAAACACTTTTGTACGTTTATGTGAACGGTGCCCGGCAGCAGGTGAATGGCAGCATCCTGGCTGTAGCAGCAACTCCTCTGAGGGTGCAGAACACTCGCCATCAGCTGCCTCTCTCAGACTGAGTAACTCAGCACCATCAGAGACACATTGTTTAGATACTGACAGACATCCTCCGATCTGTCCAAGGACCTGAATGGCACCTTCAACACCCAGTGGCTGCATTTAAACTTCTTCTTGTGCCTCACCTCTGCCCCAGTAAAATGACAGAAGCAGCAATGTCACAGAGGTTTACAGCATGGAAACAGGCCCTTCAGCCCAACTTGTCAATGCTGCCCCTTTTGTTAACCCCTAAGCTAGTCCCAATTGCCTGCATTTGGCCCATATCCCTCTATACCCATCATACCCACGTAATTGTCTAAACACTTTATAAAATTCAAAATTGTACCCGCCTCTACTACTGCTACCTCTGGCAGCTCGTTCCAGACACTCACCACCCTCTGTGTGAAAAAATTGCCTCTCTGGACACTTCTGTATCTCTCCCCTCTCACTTTAAATCAATGCCCTCTAGTTTTAGACTCCCCTACCTTTGGGAAAAGATATTGACTGTCTACCTTGTCTGTGCCCCTCATTATTTTATAGGCCTCCATAAGATCACCCCTCAGCCTCCTACACTCCAGGGAAAGAAGTCCCAGTCTGTCCAGCCTCTCCTTATAACTCCTTAGAGAGTTGTTCTCCTCTCTGAGGAGTCACTCACTGACACTGTCGAAAGGTGGGGCTGCCACAGAATGGAAGCAACACGGGAGTGCAGAATATTTTGCACATCCCTCAAAATGCTCCAGTCACAGAGCAGCTGGACATTGAGTGAGTGGAATCCCTTTTGAGTAAAGGTGATCCGAGGGTGACTGGCACATGGAACAATCAATGAATCCTGTAGCAGTGGGAATCTAACAACTGGAGCAATAGTAACCGGCCAGTCTGACTGGCCTCACCAGTAACAGAGTAACTGTATGAGCTGCTCCTAGTCCATGTGGCAGCTGGACTGGGCAGCAGATTGTAAAACCCTGAACTTGTCACTGGCAAATCCCGAGAAGAAATTCCGGGCTGTGGAGATCTTGGTAATAATTAGCAATGCATGTTCTCCTGGTTCACTCAGTACATCTTGTTCCAGGTTAGGGTTAGATGCTGAAAAAAACCTGCATAATCCTGTCTCCTGGGGTATTATAATGGCACAGTGGTTAGTGCTGCAGCCTCACAGTGCCAGGGAACCGGGTTCAATTCCCGGCTTGGGTCAGTGTGTGTATGTGTGGAGTCTGCATGTCCTCCCCGTGTCTGCATGGGTTTCCTCCCACAGTACAAAAGACATGCTTTTTAGATATATTGGCCATGCTAATTCTCCCTCAGTGCACCCAAACAGGCGCTGGAGTGTGGCAACTAGGGGATTTTCACATAACTTCATTGCATTGTTAATGTAAACCTACTTGTGACACTAATTATTAAAGTTAAACTTAGCTCTGTCACGTCCAGAAGATTCTGAGTCACCAAGTCCATTCCCTCTATCTGAGCACTGACACGGAGCCGCGGACAAGGCAAATGTTGTTCTTCATCAGAGACTGAAGGGAAATGTACAAAAGCTGCTGCTTTGCTGCAGTGTTGACAGCAGCAAGTTCAGATCAGTGCACAAGTTGCTGAAAAGACTTCTTAAAGGTTAGGAATCACTTGAAAAGCAGCTCCGAGTGCAGTGCTGTAATACAGATCTCGGCAGTTTTACTGTGTGAATGTTTTACAGTTTGCCAGTTTGATTGATCAATGATTTCCCGCTGGTGAAAAGCCTGTTTGCTGAATGGTAGAATGCTGGGTCAACCAGATTTTTATACATTGTGATGACTGAGGCCTCGCATCTTGGAATGCACTCGAGTGACCTGAACGGGAGGTCAGATAGCTCACACTTCTTCTAGATTGTACCCCACATCCCACACTCTTTTGATTGTTAAAATTGGGGGAATGGAGTGGTTTTGGGAGAGTTTGGGGAAGGAGGGTCTTGGAACCCATTTCCTTTCTTGTCCAGAGTTACTCAAGCTGAAGATGTTCAAAATCCACCTATCGACCTTTAGTACATGGCAAACAGGATATTATTGAGAAAACTGTAACACCAATCAGGATGAGAGCTACTTGCCAAGCAGGTGAAAAGGAGATAAAATCAAGTAGTGGTGCAGCTTCAGAGGAAGAATGTATTCAAAGGGTGTTAATAAACAAAGCTCACTTCCTGGATCGAAAAGACACAATCTTAAACTCAACAGCTTCATAACTACAAATAATTAACACTGTCAGAGCAATGGAATCGAGGAGATTTTATCCACATCAATTAGATCTTGCACTCAGTATTTGATATGACACCAATTATCTGGTGCATCAGCCCCAACTCTTGCTCCTAGTTTCAAGTCTCAATCTGAGGCACGGAAATCCCCATGGCCATTGCAGTGAGGTACCATCGCCAGAGGTGCTGCCTTTCGGATAAAGCACTAAACCGAGGTCCCATTGGCCCGCTGGGCACTATTCTGAAGAGCAGGGCATTTCTACCTAGTGTTCAACTAAAATCACAAAAAACAGATACCTGGCCATCGTGACACTGCTGTCCGTGAAGTTGCTATATTTCCTATTTAACAGTGATTACATTCCAAAAAGTACTTCATTGGCTTTGGTGCTTTGAGATGTCAACTGGTTGTGAAAGGTGCTACATAAATACAGGTTTTTTCTCTGAACCACTTCTTGCTGATTGCGTATTCCACACTCTAATGCCTAAATATCCCTTAACTAGCAGCATCCCCCCCCCCCCCCAATTCTATCGGGGATAATCTTACGCATCTCCCACCATCTCAACACTGATCTTGAGCCTCCCATAACAGAATGGGAGGCCATTCAGCCCATTCTGTTGTTATAATTGAAGTAGTAAGAAGTCTCACAACACCAGGTTAAAGTACAACCGGTTTATTTGATAGTAAACCCACAAGCTTTCAGAAACGGTGTTCCTTCATCAGGTGTGTGGAAGGTTCTGATCAGAGAAAGACATATAAAATCACACACAGTTTACAGAATACTGATTAGAATGCAAGTCTTTACAGCTAACCTGCTATTCAAGTTTAAAGATGCAGACAGTTCCGACGTGCCATAGCGAAAAACCGCACCGATCTCCTCAGAAGACAAACACGGGACATGATAGACAGAGTACACTTCGTCATCCAGTACTTCCTCGGAGTGGAGAAGTTACAACATCTTCTCCAGAGTTTTCAACATGTCATTGATGAAGACGAACATCTCGCCAGGGCCATCCCCACACCCCCACTTCTTGCCTTCAAACAACCGCAAACCTCAAACAGACCACTGTTCGCAGCAAACTACCCAGCCTTCAGGAGAACAGTGACCACAATACCACACAACCCTGCCACAGCAACCTCTGCAAGACATGCCGGATCATCGACATGGATGACATCATCTCATGTGAGAACACCATCCATCAGGTACACGGTAAATACTTTTGCAACTCGGCCAACATTGTCTACCTGATACGCTGCAGGAAAGGATGTCCTGAAGCATGGTACATTGGGGAGACCATGCAGACGCTACGACAATGGATGAATGAACATCGCTCGACAATCACCAGGCAAGACTGTTCCCTTCCTGTTGGCGAACACTTCAGTGGTCACGGACATTCGACCTCTGATCTTCCGGTAAGCATTCTCCAAGGTGGCCTTCACGACACACGACAGCGCTGAGCAGAGACTGATAGCCAAGTTCCGCACACATGAGGATGGTCTCAACAGGGATCTTGGGTTCATGTTGCACTTTCTGTAACCCCCGTGACTTGCCTGGGTTTGTAAAATCTCACTTACTGTCCTGTCTGGAGATAATACACATCTCTTTAACCTGTGCTAATGCTATCTCTACTCACATTGTCTGCATTTTTAAGACTTGAATAGCAGGTTAGCTGTAAAGACTTGCATTCTAATCAGTATTCTGTAAACTTTATTTGCCCTTCTCTGATCAGAACCTTCCACACACCTGACAAAGGAACACCATTTCTGAAAGCTTGTGGGATTACTATAAATAAACCTGTTGGACTTTAAGCTGGTGTTGTGAGACTTCTTACTGTGTTTACCCCAGTCCAACACTGGCATCTCTACATCGTGACGTTATAATTGAAGGCCAGTGTTGAGTTGTTGGAAAGTTTTTCTCCAAATCAGCTTTTTAATACTGTGATCAGATCTCCTTTTAAGCTTCTCTGTTTTATGATTAAAGACTCCAGTTTTTCTTCCTGAAGCTGTTCATCGTTGATGTTATTCAAAGACTCTCTCTGTGCCCTCGAGTTCCAAACAAATTAACCATCTGGCAAGTGCATCATGACATCTTGCTTTTTATACTCAACATCCCAATTAATGCAACCTGGGCTTCCAACACTTCTTTTTATAACTTTTCAAACTTGTGTTCCTACTTTTGATGGCTTCTAATTCTAAAATCAGAGACCCCAGCCCCAGACTGACCTGTATAAAATTACTGTGGATGCTGGAATCTGAAACCAAAAGAGAAAACGCTGGAAAATCTGGCAACATGTGCAAGGAGGGAGAAGAGCTGATGTTAAGAGTCTAGGTGACCCTTTGTCAAAGCTAAAAGGCATAGAAAGTGGGAGATATTTATACTGCGGGGTGGGTGGGGGGGGGAATGAAAGATGAGCCATAGCCACAGAAACTAGGGGAAAGCCTGCTAATGGCTGCCCAGAGAGAAAGGGTGTGAAGGGCCAAACAGCGAAGCTGTAAGCTGTGACAGATGGAGATGTTGGGGGAGGGGAGGAGAATGGGACAGAAGTAGAATGTAGAAAAAGGGAAGCGGGGGGGAGAAAAGATGAAGGAAGGGGGATGCAGTAGGGGGAAAGAGTGGAGGGAGATGAAAAATGAAGACAATAAAGAAGTGAAAGATAGAGAACAGTAAAAAATTAAATAAAATAGAACGAAATCAAAGGAGGCTGAGATAGGGTAGAGCTAATTCTCTGAAGTTGTTGAATTCGATGTTGAGACTGGAAGACGGTAAAAGTGCCGAGCTGGAAGATGAGATGCTGTTCCTCCAGTTTGTGTTGAGCTTCACTGGAACATTGCAGCAGGCCAAGGACAGACACATGGGCATGGGAGAAGGATTGGGTGTTAAAATGGCAAGCAACTGGAAGGGACCTGTAACCCACTGGTCACTGGGATTAATTTATAGGCTAACACATCATCCTAACATCTTATTCACACCTTACATACAAATTTATACAAAACCTAAATACCTCGTTCACATCCAGAAAAATTCACACCGATGCTCCTATCTCAGGTTCACTCACACGCGAGCATTCCCTGAGAAAGCCACAATCAGCCCCCTCTGTTCCCTCCAGCCTGGCAAAAACTGCCTGCAAGCCTAATGGAATACTGGCCTTTATCTCGATGAGAATGGGTTATAAAGCTACTGCCATCAGCCTGTTGAATGGACCTACCTTGCACTAAGTTGATCTTTTTCTATTCCCGATGACTGTAAGACTACATTCTGCACTTTCTGCTTTCCTTCTGTATGAACGGTATGCTTTCTCTGTATAGCACACGAGAAACAATACTTCTCATTGTGTACTAATGCATGTGACAATAATAAGTCAAAAATCTGGAAATCATACTTCAGCAATAGAGCATTCAGCCTCCATCTGGAGTAACTATGTTCAGCTCCAGGTCATTGAATATAGGAGGACAAGGGCAGCAGATACCTGGGAACACCACGACCTGCAAGTTCCCCTCTGAGCCACACACCATCCTGTCTTGGAAATATATTGCCGTTCCTTCATTGTCGCTGGATCAAAGTCCTGGAACTGTCTAACAGCACTGTGGGTGTACCTACACCTCAGGGACAGCAGCAATTCAAGAAGGCAGCTCACCACTACCTTCTCAAGGGCAAGTAGGGATGGGCAGCATTGCTCACATTCTGTGAAAGAATTTTAAAAAATATTAACGCATGGTTTAAGCACTGAAGATGATTAAAGGAATTAAAAATTTAGAGGTCTCTGGTTGGGAGGGGAGATTAGAACCAGAAAAATAACCTTTAGATTAGAACCAGGTCAGTTAGAGGTGATGCCAGGTAATAATAGTTCTTCACATGATAGGAAATCTGGAACACACTTTGACAAAAAGCCATTGATGCTGGATGGAAAGCAACAGGAATCAGTTGAGGGTGCAACAGAAAATCTCATCATGGGATTGGTGGATTGTTATTGGGCAGGGATATTAAAAAGTTCAGGACAAAAGCAGAGGAAAGGGGCTGTAGACGACAGGCAAACGGTGCTAGCAGCTCAAAGAGCTGTGTAGTGTCCTCCTGTCCCCCCAACACTCCCTTTCCAGTCAGGACATTCTCTCTTCCACTATTTCCATCGGGAAAAAGATACAAAAGTCTGAGATCAGATGCCAACCAACTCAAGAACAGCTCCTTCTCTGCTGCCACCAGATTTTTGAATGGGCTGACCTCGCATTAAGTTGATCTTTCTCTACACCCTAGCTATGACTGTAACACTACATTCTGCAGTCTCGTTTTCTTCTCCCCTATATACTCTAAGAGTGGTATGCTTTGTCTGTATAGCACGCAATAAACAATACTTTTCACTGTATCCCAATACATGTGACAATAATAAATCAAATCAGACTGTCACTAAATGAGCCAAAATCTCCAAAGCGTGCTAATTACAGAATCCCAGCAGCATTTGTTAACAGCAAGAAAACTGTTCTGATGAAAGGTCATTGAGCTGATGTTTCTCTCACTATGATCAGTGCCTGACCTGCTGAGTAGTTCCATCCCATGTCCAGTATCGGTAATGTGCTGTTTTAGGCTGATACATTCTCTCAGCGTCTGAAGTATAAAAGGAGTTTCAAAACTTGTTTTAGATTTGCAAACATGGACTCCCACATCACAATGACTCACACTATGGCCCGTGGGCAGAAGCTGATGGCAATTATTCATTTTCTTACAACTCCAAGACCGCTGACACAATACCAGTAGGAGGGAAATAATAGGTTCCTCACGCAAAGACGAAATAGAGAGAAAAAAAATCAAGAAACCAAAAGTATAACAGCATGGATTCCAAAAAGGGTCATACTTGAGCAAGGGTAGATAAGGGTAATGCAATAGAGCTAATATATTCAGATTTTTAAAAAGTCTTTGATATGGTATCGCCTTGTGACTTAGGCCAGAAAATGTTCAGTCAAGGAACAAACAGCAAGAGTGGGTTGCAAAGCAAACTACAAAACTGAAAACCGTTACTCAGGTTAACAAATAGTGGGAAGTGGAACATAAGCAGGATCTGAGTGTAGATCACTGCTCTTTACCATTTACTCAGGGAACGGAGGCACAATTGCAAAATTTGTGAATGACACCAAATTAGGAGCAGCCGCTCACATAGAAAACTGTAAAAACACCTTGCATTTCTGTAATATTTTAATGTCCAAAGGCACTTCACGTGGGCATTATAAAGACTGAGCTATTGAAGGAGCATTTAGGGCAAATGGCCAAAGATTTGATCAGAGGGATGGATTATAAGGAGCACTTTTCTGGGGGAAAGTGAGGTGGAGAGGTTTAGGGAGGGTTTTCAGAGCTTGGGGGCCCAGGGCTGCTGAAGGTGGAGCAATTAAAATAAAGCATTCAAGAGGCTGGAATTGGAAGAAGGCAGTGTGGCTGGAGGAGATTAGAGATAGGGAGACATTGAACGAGAAGTTTAAAATTGAGGAACTGTTGAATTTAGCCGGGGTGAAAAGCAGTCAGTGTGAGTAAGGATGCCACAGCAGTGGACAACCTGAAGTGTCTGGAGATTAGTAGGTAGGAGGTTGCTCAGGACAGCCTCAAGTTATCAATGGTGTGGATGAGTCATTCATGGTAGATTAGTGGAGTGGGGAGAATGCGGAGATTCAGTGGGAAATGAAAATAATGAGGGTGCAGATGTGTGTTTGAAAACTCCTCCTGGGGTCAAATATAACAGAATATTCTGGAAATAACAGGAAGGTCAGGTTCTGAAAAGCCTGGGGGAAGTGAGGCACATCCTGATCCCAGGAAAGGATGTCTGGTTGGGGAATGATGTTGCTCACACAGCGGGCAGTCATTGCACCATTTTGACCCTTTGCCAAGGCATGTTCCCGGTTCTCTCTGTGAGAGCTTCCCAATCCGTGTTTGCTCCTCCGGGATTTCATTCTCAGCTCCACTCCGGTGGCTCTGAGATTCCCTCCTGTCGACTCATCCATCCGGCTGCAGGGTTCTTGTGATTAGTCAGAAACACTGACAGCGTGATCTTCTCAATAAAAATGTTTTCCTTACAAAATCAGTTTTTTAAAATCTGGTTTATTTTATGAATGTCTGTATTATATAAACAAAGAAACCAAATCAGCCTCCGGACCAAAAGGTGCAAAAAAAAAGGTTTCAAATGATGGATGGACTGTGACAGTTAAATCTGTCAGAGAGACCCTTTTCCCAATAAATCCCCATCCCTTCTGAGATCTCCACTCGAGATTCCCTCCATCTGATCCCCTCGAGACCCTGAACGCCTTTCGTCAGAATCCTTCCTCACCAGAACCCGGAAACCTGCCCCAAGACCTCCCCATGAAAAACTCCCCAAGAAAGAAAGCCCCTTCTCCACAACTGCAAACATGTCCCTGTCAGGACCCCTGACACAGCAGCACTGCTGTCTGGATGGACAGGAATCACAGGCTGGGTTAAGGAGCAGGGTCTGGGTACAATTGGTGGGGTTGGGGGGAGGTCCACACGAGGTGAAATCTCAACCACTCCCCCCGATCAATAATCCTGGGCCATGATTCACTGACACACAATATTGCAGAATTTGCTCTTGGGATCACACCCCACCTCCCTGTTCAGTTAAAGCCCTGCAGAAGCGGTTTAACATCCAAACCATTCCCCCCCCCTCAAGCCCCCATCTCTATGTTCGATGCTGGCAACCAGAAAAATTTCCCAGGCCATCTGCTCCAGGAAGGTGAGATAGATTGAGTGGTACTGACCCCTGGGCATCACCCGCTAGTATTCAGAGCATCAAACTCTCATTTCTCAACCACTGGATCATTTGTGATTGAAACCCGAGTTGGGGTGGTGAGTGTGAATTAATTGAAAAAGACTGAGGGGCAATGATAGTTTTATATCTGCCCAGTTTTACCCTCACCTGAAGCTCTGGGGAGTGTTTGCTTGCTGGATGTGAAAGATGTTCTCCCTATTCCCAGAGACACAGATTAACATCAACAGTGTTAACTGCGTTGGCAAACTGCCCCTCCAGCAGGATAGGGAAGGAGAGGGAGCCATGGTGAGACAGTACAGACCACGGTACATACTCCCAGACTGACAGGTAAATTTGACATTCACGTCTTATCCTCAATCTCAGTGGGTGGCCTGCTATCAACAGCCAACACCTGACATCTGATCTAACTGGGTAGACGTGACTGAAATGAAACTGGAGATTAATCACAAGTTAACACTCAATTATAGGTGAAGCAATAATTCTTCAGAGAGACAGACGCCCACATTCAGCCAAACGATCACAGCTGGAGCCCACCACCCCCACCCCCGTTAACGATGGGCTGGATATAAGGTCACAATTTGAACTCAATGTTTGGAGAGTGTGGACCAAGCTAACCAATCTGACACTGTGAGCTGTTACAAATACCCAGGAGGAGGGGTCTGCACGGGGGAGGGGAAGGAACAGGAAGCCCCAAACCACAAAGCCTCCTGCTGTAATCTAACCAGAAACCAGGGTCAGCCTCCCATCTCTGGTGCTCTCTGTACGATCAGCACTGTCCTCGTGTAACCGTTTTAACCCAAACACCGTTTGTGGATCTGTTCAGAATCAAACCCCAGCAACCAGGAAAGGGTCATGGCTCACACACTGCCTGGACCCAAACACTTCCCCATTCCACAGGGCTGTTTATCTGCATTGCAGCCCTGTGCAAGGGCTGCTGAGGGGTGGGGTAAGTGAACCAGCCCATGTCTCACCCAACCCCTCCCATTCCTGCCTCGACAGAGCAGCAGGGAGAGGGCAGCGCACACTCTTACTGGTCACATCACTATTGGTGCAGTTTCCTCACTAACCCACGGGGAGTCAGCCCATGCAACAGGGGGAGGAGGATGGAGGGAGGGGGGGTGGAAGCAGAGTAAACTCTGACCCCACAAAGCGAATCTCAGAAACCGTTCCGACAGTAAAGCTGTAGTTTTGGGAGAGGGTCTGCTTTCGGTAACTTCCCTGTCACAGTTCTAGATGGTTCTTTAGCGAAAACACAGAGTTACAGGAACCGTAAAAACAAATCACAGACCGAGGCAGGATATATACAGCAATAATAAAATCCCTTTGCACAACAGCATGTGAGGAAACCAAATGAGAGAGAGAGAGAGAGAGAGAGAACAAAAAAAATTAAATCGAAAACACAAATATCTGGAAGTCTTTCAGTGAAGCACACACTCTGTTAAAAAATATTTTTTGACATTTCCCCCACCCTGTCCCATCTTGGTATAAACTCTTTGTCTCCTCGGATTTCTGGCCTCACTTTTCGTAATAAAATTACTTTAATTCCAGCCCGCCCCGCCGCTCCCCCAGCCCACCCCACCCCACCCCCACACTCATCACTGCTGCTCCTCAGCTTGCATAACTCGGAATTGTACGAAAAGACAAGAGGCTAGAAGGGTAAGTTGGCAGTGTTTCCAGGTCCAG
Source organism: Carcharhinus amblyrhynchos (assembly GCF_965287045.1). NCBI lineage: Eukaryota > Metazoa > Chordata > Chondrichthyes > Carcharhiniformes > Carcharhinidae > Carcharhinus > Carcharhinus amblyrhynchos. The sequence goes on along the minus strand of NC_137352.1, from coordinate 2,749,363 downwards.
GAACAAAGGTAATGGGTGCATCTAAAGACAGGCTCCTCTGTCTCAGCTGCTGGGGAAAGACGATGCTTTGGTGAGGTGTCGTTCCCAGTACACCCACCTGGGGTGGCAGCATGTGTCCTGCCTGTCCGTACATCTCCCCCGACAGCGAGAGGCTCCGCTGTTTGGCTTGTAGCATCATGTTCTGTTGCTGCGGAGACATGAGAACCTGGTGCAGGCTGTTGCCCATCATGCCATGTTGAGCTGGCATGCCTGTCCTCCCCATGATGGGGCCTGAGACCTGCCCCGGGTGGAAAATGTGCATATTCAGGCCCCTCTGCACCTGCTGCTGCTGTCCTGGAAGAGTGGATCTGCTGGGGGGAGCTTGCTCCAACATCATGCTCTGAAGGTTCATGAGGTGAGGGTTGGAAGACGGTGCTTTCGAGGCGTGGGAATCACTCTTGGGGAAATATTGCAGAGTGCTGCTTGGTCTCTCTGACGGAATGATGCGCGAGAGATTGAATTCCGGGATGCCGCTAGCTGAAGGTCTGATCACATCCTGAAGTTCTGGGTCATTAAGGACTGAAGCTACTCCCGACAGCTGGTAGCCATCGCCAGCGGATCGACTCGACGCAGCCTTGATCATCAGGTGTGGCGGAGGAGGGGGTTGTTGCTGCTGCTGAGGGGGTCCTGATCCGGCAGGGACCCCATGTGACGGGACTCCCTCTTCGTGCGACATGGCCATGCTGGGGGGGTACACCTGGTGCATCCCAGAGCCCGGCGACTGCAGGGCATTGTGGGATTGGTGCTGTATCCGCTGGAGGACCATGGGGTTCTGAGGTAGCGTCTGGGGGCCAGTGCCAGGCAAAGGGCCACACGGTTGCCCCAGGGAATCCTGGGGGGGATGCACCATCATGGGGCTCTGCACGGCCATTCCGGGACCGTGTCCCTCGTGCATCGGAACGCTGGGCCCCATCAGGCTGGGGGACGGCATCATGGGGGTCGGGGGCTCGTGTGACAGGGGCTGGCCCACCATGCTCATAGCCAGGGGGCTGTTGGCGGATCCCGAGCCGGGCCCACTCTGCGACACCATGTGCATCTGCGGATTCTGGTTCCCGCTCAATCCTGCAGGAAAAATGGGAGAATCTTGAATCTTAACAAATATTCTACAAGAATCTCAGCAACAACTTGCACTGACATCCTAACCTGAGAACAGTAACAAGATTCTAAATCATCTTCAGGTGTATCATGAAAGAAAATGAAGACTAAGTTAAATCAGGAGGTTTCACAATGGTTAGCACTGCTGCCTCACAGTGCCAGGGACCCAGGTTCAATCCTGGCTTGGGTCACAGTCGGTATGGAGTCTGCACGTTCTCCCCATGTCTGGGTGGGTTTCCTCGCACAGTCTAAAAGATGTGTGGGTTAGATAGTTTGGCTGTGCTAAATTGCATCTTAGTGTCAGGATCTAGCTAGGGTAAATGCATGGAGTTGTGGGGATAGAGCCTGGGTAGGATTGTGCTCAGTGCAGAGCTGATGGGCCAAATGGCCTCCTTCTGCACTGTAGGGATTCTATAGTTGTGATCATATGATGGTGACTGCTGCAGATTTCAGGGAGTGGGACTTGGCAGGAATTCCAGAGCTTGGGACTCTGACACTGATTGTGGAATGAAGAACCCATAGAGCTTTCTCAAAGATTGACAAACATTCGATATTTATCCCTCATTAATATCATGGAAAGCTAGATTATCCGCTCAATATCACACTGCGACTGTGGGATCTTGCTTTGCACAGACTGGCGGCTGTGATTGCGACATTACGACAGTGATCACACTTTGAAACACAGTCCGTTATCCGTGATGGGCTCTGCAGTGTCAATGACAGACGCTCGATGAATGGGATAGCTCTCAGCCTTGCCTCACTCACCGGGGACGCTGGTGGGCTGGATCATTGCCATCGATCGCTCTGGAATCAGCTCGTCATCGGAGGTGGCGATGGTTTTGATGGCATCGTGGTAAAGAGGGGTGGAACTCGGCATGGCGTACTTGGACATCTGCGACATCATCAGCGAGAGGGGATTCTGGGAAGGTGTTGATTCGGGCGAATTGTAAGGCAGGGCAGGGCTAGGACGGGGAGCAGAGGCCATTGGTCCTGGAAATCAAGAGTAAACAACATTCAAATAATATTGGCCCCAATCAAACTGGAGCAACTAGACAAACAGGAAGGAATTCCAAAACACTCGCTAGAATCTGTGCGTTCATTTAAACCTCACAAAAACACCCTCACTGGGGTACGGCTCCCACACACACTGACTCTCACTGGGGTACGGCTCCCACACACACTGACTCCCACTGGGGTACGGGTCCCACACACACTGACCCTCACTGGGGTACGGGTCCCACACACACTGACTCTCACTGGGGAACGGCTCCCACACACACTGACTCTCACTGGGGTACGGGTCCCACACACACTGACTCTCACTGGGGTACGGCTCCCACACACACTGACTCTCAGTGGGGTACGGCTCCCACACACACTGACCCTCACTGGGGTACGGGTCCCACACACACTAACCCTCACTGGGGTACGGGTCCCACACACACTGACCCTCACTGGGGTACGGGTCCCACACACACTGACTCTCACTGGGGTACGGGTCCCACACACACTGACTCTCACTGGGGTACGGCTCCCACACACACTGACCCTCACTGGGGTACGGCTCCCACACACACTGACTCTCACTGGGGTATGGGTCCCACACACACTGACTCTCACTGGGGTACGGGTCCCACACACACTGACTCTCACTGGGGTACGGGTCCCACACACACTGACTCTCACTGGGGTACGGCTCCCACACACACTGACCCTCACTGGGGTACGGGTCCCACACACACTGACCCTCACTGGGGTACGGCTCCCACACACACTGACTCTCACTGGGGTACGCGTCCCACACACACTGACCCTCACTGGGGTATGGCTCCCACACACACTGACTCTCACTGGGGTACGCGTCCCACACACACTGACCCTCACTGGGGTACGGGTCCCACACACACTGACCCTCACTGGGGTACGGCTCCCACACACACTGACCCTCACTGGGGTACGGCTCCCACACACACTGACTCTCACTGGGGTACGCGTCCCACACACACTGACCCTCACTGGGGTACGCGTCCCACACACACTGACCCTCACTGGGGTACGCGTCCCACACACACACACTGACCCTCACTGGGGTACGGGTCCCACACACACTGACCCTCACTGGGGTACGGGTCCCACACACACTGACTCTCACTGGGGTACGGGTCCCACACACACTGACTCTCACTGGGGTACGGCTCCCACACACACTGACTCTCACTGGGGTACGGCTCCCACACACACTGACCCTCACTGGGGTACGGCTCCCACACACACTGACTCTCACTGGGGTACGGGTCCCACACACACTGACCCTCACTGGGGTACGGGTCCCACACACACTGACTCTCACTGGGGTACGGCTCCCACACACACTGACTCTCACTGGGGTACGGCTCCCACACACACTGACTCTCACTGGGGTACGGGTCCCACACACACTGACCCTCACTGGGGTACGGCTCCCACACACACTGACTTTCACTGGGGTACGGGTCCCACACACACTGACCCTCACTGGGGTACGGGTCCCACACACACTGACCCTCACTGGGGTACGCGTCCCACACATACTGACTCTCACTGGGGTACGGCTCCCACACACACTGACTCTCACTGGGGTACGGGTCCCACACACACTGACTCTCACTGGGGCACGGGTCCCACACACACTGACTCTCACTGGGGTACGGGTCCCACACACACTGACCCTCACTGGGGTACGGGTCCCACACACACTGACCCTCACTGGGGTACGGCTCCCACACACACTGACTCTCACTGGGGTACGCGTCCCACACACACTGACCCTCACTGGGGTACGGCTCCCACACACACTGACTCTCACTGGGGTACGCGTCCCACACACACTGACCCTCACTGGGGTACGGGTCCCACACACACTGACCCTCACTGGGGTACGGGTCCCACACACACTGACCCTCACTGGGGTACGGCTCCCACACACACTGACCCTCACTGGGGTACGGCTCCCACACACACTGACTCTCACTGGGGTACGCGTCCCACACACACTGACCCTCACTGGGGTACGCGTCCCACACACACTGACCCTCACTGGGGTATGGGTCCCACACACACACACTGACCCTCACTGGGGTACGGGTCCCACACACACTGACTCTCACTGGGGTACGGCTCCCACACACACTGACTCTCACTGGGGTACGGCTCCCACACACACTAACCCTCACTGGGGTACGGGTCCCACACACACTGACCCTCACTGGGGTACGGCTCCCACACACACTGACTCTCACTGGGGTACGGGTCCCACACACACTGACTCTCACTGGGGTCCCACACACACTGACTCTCACTGGGGTACGGCTCCCACACACACTGACTCTCACTGGGGTACGGCTCCCACACACACTGACTCTCACTGGGGTACGGGTCCCACACACACTGACTCTCACTGGGGTCCCACACACACTGACCCTCACTGGGGTACGGCTCCCACACACACTGACTCTCACTGGGGTACGGGTCCCACACACACTGACTCTCACTGGGGTCCCACACACACTGACCCTCACTGGGGTACGGCTCCCACACACACTGACTCTCACTGGGGTACGCGTCCCACACACACTGACCCTCACTGGGGTACGGGTCCCACACACACTGACCCTCACTGGGGTACGGGTCCCACACACACTGACCCTCACTGGGGTACGCGTCCCACACACACTGACCCTCACTGGGGTACGCGTCCCACACACACTGACCCTCACTGGGGTACGCGTCCCACACACACACACTGACCCTCACTGGGGTACGGGTCCCACACACACTGACCCTCACTGGGGTACGGGTCCCACACACACTGACTCTCACTGGGGTACGGGTCCCACACACACTGACTCTCACTGGGGTACGGCTCCCACACACACTGACTCTCACTGGGGTACGGCTCCCACACACACTGACCCTCACTGGGGTACGGCTCCCACACACACTGACTCTCACTGGGGTACGGGTCCCACACACACTGACCCTCACTGGGGTACGGGTCCCACACACACTGACTCTCACTGGGGTACGGCTCCCACACACACTGACTCTCACTGGGGTACGGCTCCCACACACACTGACTCTCACTGGGGTACGGGTCCCACACACACTGACCCTCACTGGGGTACGGCTCCCACACACACTGACTTTCACTGGGGTACGGGTCCCACACACACTGACCCTCACTGGGGTACGGGTCCCACACACACTGACCCTCACTGGGGTACGCGTCCCACACATACTGACTCTCACTGGGGTACGGCTCCCACACACACTGACTCTCACTGGGGTACGGGTCCCACACACACTGACTCTCACTGGGGTACGGGTCCCACACACACTGACTCTCACTGGGGTACGGGTCCCACACACACTGACCCTCACTGGGGTACGGGTCCCACACACACTGACCCTCACTGGGGTACGGCTCCCACACACACTGACTCTCACTGGGGTACGCGTCCCACACACACTGACCCTCACTGGGGTACGGCTCCCACACACACTGACTCTCACTGGGGTACGCGTCCCACACACACTGACCCTCACTGGGGTACGGGTCCCACACACACTGACCCTCACTGGGGTACGGGTCCCACACACACTGACCCTCACTGGGGTACGGCTCCCACACACACTGACCCTCACTGGGGTACGGCTCCCACACACACTGACTCTCACTGGGGTACGCGTCCCACACACACTGACCCTCACTGGGGTACGCGTCCCACACACACTGACCCTCACTGGGGTATGGGTCCCACACACACACACTGACCCTCACTGGGGTACGGGTCCCACACACACTGACCCTCACTGGGGTACGGCTCCCACACACACTGACTCTCACTGGGGTACGGCTCCCACACACACTGACTCTCACTGGGGTCCCACACACACTGACTCTCACTGGGGTACGGCTCCCACACACACTGACTCTCACTGGGGTACGGCTCCCACACACACTGACTCTCACTGGGGTACGGGTCCCACACACACTGACTCTCACTGGGGTCCCACACACACTGACCCTCACTGGGGTACGGCTCCCACACACACTGACTCTCACTGGGGTACGGGTCCCACACACACTGACCCTCACTGGGGTACGGGTCCCACACACACTAACCCTCACTGGGGTACGGGTCCCACACACACTGACCCTCACTGGGGTACGGGTCCCACACACACTGACTCTCACTGGGGTACGGCTCCCACACACACTGACTCTCACTGGGGTACGGGTCCCACACACACTGACTCTCACTGGGGTACGGCTCCCACACACACTGACCCTCACTGGGGTACGGCTCCCACACACACTGACTCTCACTGGGGTATGGGTCCCACACACACTGACTCTCACTGGGGTACGGGTCCCACACACACTGACTCTCACTGGGGTACGGGTCCCACACACACTGACTCTCACTGGGGTACGGCTCCCACACACACTGACCCTCACTGGGGTACGGGTCCCACACACACTGACCCTCACTGGGGTACGGCTCCCACACACACTGACTCTCACTGGGGTACGCGTCCCACACACACTGACCCTCACTGGGGTATGGCTCCCACACACACTGACTCTCACTGGGGTACGCGTCCCACACACACTGACCCTCACTGGGGTACGGGTCCCACACACACTGACCCTCACTGGGGTACGGGTCCCACACACACTGACCCTCACTGGGGTACGGCTCCAACACACACTGACCCTCACTGGGGTACGGCTCCCACACACACTGACTCTCACTGGGGTACGCGTCCCACACACACTGACCCTCACTGGGGTACGCGTCCCACACACACTGACCCTCACTGGGGTACGCGTCCCACACACACACACTGACCCTCACTGGGGTACGGGTCCCACACACACTGACCCTCACTGGGGTACGGGTCCCACACACACTGACTCTCACTGGGCTACGGGTCCCACACACACTGACTCTCACTGGGGTACGGCTCCCACACACACTGACTCTCACTGGGGTACGGCTCCCACACACACTGACCCTCACTGGGGTACGGCTCCCACACACACTGACTCTCACTGGGGTACGGGTCCCACACACACTGACCCTCACTGGGGTACGGGTCCCACACACACTGACTCTCACTGGGGTACGGCTCCCACACACACTGACTCTCACTGGGGTACGGCTCCCACACACACTGACTCTCACTGGGGTACGGGTCCCACACACACTGACCCTCACTGGGGTACGGCTCCCACACACACTGACTTTCACTGGGGTACGGGTCCCACACACACTGACCCTCACTGGGGTACGGGTCCCACACACACTGACCCTCACTGGGGTACGCGTCCCACACATACTGACTCTCACTGGGGTACGGCTCCCACACACACTGACTCTCACTGGGGTACGGGTCCCACACACACTGACTCTCACTGGGGTACGGGTCCCACACACACTGACTCTCACTGGGGTACGGGTCCCACACACACTGACCCTCACTGGGGTACGGGTCCCACACACACTGACCCTCACTGGGGTACGGCTCCCACACACACTGACTCTCACTGGGGTACGCGTCCCACACACACTGACCCTCACTGGGGTACGGCTCCCACACACACTGACTCTCACTGGGGTACGCGTCCCACACACACTGACCCTCACTGGGGTACGGGTCCCACACACACTGACCCTCACTGGGGTACGGGTCCCACACACACTGACCCTCACTGGGGTACGGCTCCCACACACACTGACCCTCACTGGGGTACGGCTCCCACACACACTGACTCTCACTGGGGTACGCGTCCCACACACACTGACCCTCACTGGGGTACGCGTCCCACACACACTGACCCTCACTGGGGTATGGGTCCCACACACACACACTGACCCTCACTGGGGTACGGGTCCCACACACACTGACTCTCACTGGGGTACGGCTCCCACACACACTGACTCTCACTGGGGTACGGCTCCCACACACACTAACCCTCACTGGGGTACGGGTCCCACACACACTGACCCTCACTGGGGTACGGCTCCCACACACACTGACTCTCACTGGGGTACGGGTCCCACACACACTGACTCTCACTGGGGTCCCACACACACTGACTCTCACTGGGGTACGGCTCCCACACACACTGACTCTCACTGGGGTACGGCTCCCACACACACTGACTCTCACTGGGGTACGGGTCCCACACACACTGACTCTCACTGGGGTCCCACACACACTGACCCTCACTGGGGTACGGCTCCCACACACACTGACTCTCACTGGGGTACGGGTCCCACACACACTGACTCTCACTGGGGTCCCACACACACTGACCCTCACTGGGGTACGGCTCCCACACACACTGACTCTCACTGGGGTACGCGTCCCACACACACTGACCCTCACTGGGGTACGGGTCCCACACACACTGACCCTCACTGGGGTACGGGTCCCACACACACTGACCCTCACTGGGGTACGCGTCCCACACACACTGACCCTCACTGGGGTACGCGTCCCACACACACTGACCCTCACTGGGGTACGCGTCCCACACACACACACTGACCCTCACTGGGGTACGGGTCCCACACACACTGACCCTCACTGGGGTACGGGTCCCACACACACTGACTCTCACTGGGGTACGGGTCCCACACACACTGACTCTCACTGGGGTACGGCTCCCACACACACTGACTCTCACTGGGGTACGGCTCCCACACACACTGACCCTCACTGGGGTACGGCTCCCACACACACTGACTCTCACTGGGGTACGGGTCCCACACACACTGACCCTCACTGGGGTACGGGTCCCACACACACTGACTCTCACTGGGGTACGGCTCCCACACACACTGACTCTCACTGGGGTACGGCTCCCACACACACTGACTCTCACTGGGGTACGGGTCCCACACACACTGACCCTCACTGGGGTACGGCTCCCACACACACTGACTTTCACTGGGGTACGGGTCCCACACACACTGACCCTCACTGGGGTACGGGTCCCACACACACTGACCCTCACTGGGGTACGCGTCCCACACATACTGACTCTCACTGGGGTACGGCTCCCACACACACTGACTCTCACTGGGGTACGGGTCCCACACACACTGACTCTCACTGGGGTACGGGTCCCACACACACTGACTCTCACTGGGGTACGGGTCCCACACACACTGACCCTCACTGGGGTACGGGTCCCACACACACTGACCCTCACTGGGGTACGGCTCCCACACACACTGACTCTCACTGGGGTACGCGTCCCACACACACTGACCCTCACTGGGGTACGGCTCCCACACACACTGACTCTCACTGGGGTACGCGTCCCACACACACTGACCCTCACTGGGGTACGGGTCCCACACACACTGACCCTCACTGGGGTACGGGTCCCACACACACTGACCCTCACTGGGGTACGGCTCCCACACACACTGACCCTCACTGGGGTACGGCTCCCACACACACTGACTCTCACTGGGGTACGCGTCCCACACACACTGACCCTCACTGGGGTACGCGTCCCACACACACTGACCCTCACTGGGGTATGGGTCCCACACACACACACTGACCCTCACTGGGGTACGGGTCCCACACACACTGACTCTCACTGGGGTACGGCTCCCACACACACTGACTCTCACTGGGGTACGGCTCCCACACACACTAACCCTCACTGGGGTACGGGTCCCACACACACTGACCCTCACTGGGGTACGGCTCCCACACACACTGACTCTCACTGGGGTACGGGTCCCACACACACTGACTCTCACTGGGGTCCCACACACACTGACTCTCACTGGGGTACGGCTCCCACACACACTGACTCTCACTGGGGTACGGCTCCCACACACACTGACTCTCACTGGGGTACGGGTCCCACACACACTGACTCTCACTGGGGTCCCACACACACTGACCCTCACTGGGGTACGGCTCCCACACACACTGACTCTCACTGGGGTACGGGTCCCACACACACTGACTCTCACTGGGGTCCCACACACACTGACCCTCACTGGGGTACGGCTCCCACACACACTGACTCTCACTGGGGTACGCGTCCCACACACACTGACCCTCACTGGGGTACGGGTCCCACACACACTGACCCTCACTGGGGTACGGGTCCCACACACACTGACCCTCACTGGGGTACGGCTCCCACACACACTGACCCTCACTGGGGTACGGCTCCCACACACACTGACTCTCACTGGGGTACGCGTCCCACACACACTGACCCTCACTGGGGTACGCGTCCCACACACACTGACCCTCACTGGGGTATGGGTCCCACACACACACACTGACCCTCACTGGGGTACGGGTCCCACACACACTGACTCTCACTGGGGTACGGCTCCCACACACACTGACTCTCACTGGGGTACGGCTCCCACACACACTAACCCTCACTGGGGTACGGGTCCCACACACACTGACCCTCACTGGGGTACGGCTCCCACACACACTGACTCTCACTGGGGTACGGGTCCCACACACACTGACTCTCACTGGGGTCCCACACACACTGACTCTCACTGGGGTCCCACACACACTGACTCTCACTGGGGTACGGGTCCCACACACACTGACTCTCACTGGGGTACGGGTCCCACACACACTGACTCTCACTGGGGTACGGGTCCCACACACACTGACTCTCACTGGGGTACGGGTCCCACACACACTGACTCTCACTGGGGTACGGCTCCCACACACACTGACCCTCACTGGGGTACGGCTCCCACACACACTGACTCTCACTGGGGTACGGGTCCCACACACACAGGTTTAGTGATTGGAGCTTCAGAATATTTTGATTATTATCATGATCTGAATACTGATGTGTGGGTGACCCATCGCACGTTCGTGCAGGTCTGTCTGAGAGTTTACAATGTGACCAGTCCCACAGGTTCGAGACAGCGTACTGTCGGGACGGATCTCTCCCGAATCCGGGACAGGGAGGCTGGTGATGTCAACTTCCCCACATTCTCCGAATCTCGAAAACCGTCCTCCCCGCTCCCCAGGGTCAGGATTATCCTCAGGGAGGGGAAAACTTTCCGAAATGTATTGAATAATCCCCCAGGGGGCCGGGTCTGTCACTCAGTGTCAGCCTGAGAGTCAAGACCGAATCACTGAAACCAAGCTGGGGTGGGGGTGGGGGGGTCCAGTGTGCCTGGGAGGTGGGCGTGTCCTGGGGGTGGGTGAGGTGGGGGGGGCAGGGGTTGGTCAGCGTGTACAGGGTTGGAGGGAGGGGAGGGTCATTACTTTGGCTGTGAAGAGTTCAGCAATTTTAGTGGGAGGCAGCACCATCTTGTGGGCAAAACTATAAACTGACAAATCAGTCAACAACCAAAGCAGTGTCTGTGAACAGTCCCGCCTGCCACATACCTCTCATAATTTTATAATCAGGTCACCCCTTGGCCTCCTTCTTTCCAAGGAGAACAATTCCAGTTTATTCAATCTCTCCTTACAGCTAATACCCTCTATACCAGGCAATATTCTGGTAAACCTTTTCTGCACTCTCTCCAAAGCCTCCTTCTGGCAGTGTGGTGACCAGAATTGGATACAGTATTCCAAATATGGCCTATAATCAATGTTTCATACAACTGTAACATAATTTGCTAACTTTTATACTCAAATGCCCCATCTGATGAAGGCAAGCGTGCCATATGCTTTCCTCATCACCTTTTTCATCTGTGCTGCCATTTTTAAGGATCTGTAGACCTGTACTCCCAGATTCTCTGTGTGTCTATGCTCCTGATGGTTCTGCCATTTATTTTGTAACTCCCATCTGAATTGGATCGATCAAAATGCATCACCTCACATTTGTCCGGATTAAATTCCATCTGTCATTTCTCCGCCCATTTTTCCAGCCTAACTATATCTGCTGCATTCTCTGACAAACTTTATCACTATTTGCAACTCTGCCAATCTTAGTATCATCTGCAAACTTGCTAATCAGGCCAGCTACGTTTTCTTCTAAGTCATTCATATATATTACAAACAGCAGAAGTCCCACCACTTATCCTTGCGAACACCACTAGTTACAGACCTCCATTCAGAAAAACTCCCTTCCACCACTACCCTCTGTCTTCTATGGCCAAGCCAGTTCTGAATCCATCTAGCTAGTTCACCCCTGATCCCATGAGATTTAATCTTTTGCACAAGCCTGCCATGAGGGACCTTGTCAAATGCTTTACTAAAGTCCACGTGGACAACATCCACAGCCCTTCCTCATCAATCATTTTTGTCACCTCCTGAAAAAACTCAACTAAATTAGTGAGACCTGACCTCCCTCATACAAAACCATGCTGTATGTCGCTAACAAGACCATTCAGTTCCAAATGCGTATAGATCCTATTCCGAAGAATCATCTCCAACAATTTCACTATCACTGATGTCAAGCTCACTGGCCTATAATTATCCGGATTATCCTTGCTACCCTTCTTAAATAATGGGACAACATTGGCTATCCTCCAATCCTCTAGGGCCGCACCAGTGGAAAACAAAGAAACAAAGTTTGCTGTTAGAGGCCCAGCAATTTTATCTCGTCTCCCTCAGTAATCTGGGATAGATGCCATCTGGCCCTGGGGATGTGTCCACCTTAATGCTTTTTAATTCACCTAACACTTCCTCCCTCATAATGATGACTTGTTCCAAAGGGTTTACACCCCTCCGAGACACCATCCATCAATGTGTCCCTCTCCTTTGTGAATATCGATACAAAGTTCTCATTAAGAATCTCACCCACGTCCTTTGGTTCAACACATAATTTCCCTCCTTTGTCCTTTAGTGGACCAAATCTTTCTCTAGCCACCCTCTTGTTCCTAATGTCTGTATAAAACGTCTGCAATGGTTAGCATTGCTGCCTCACAGTGCCAGGGATTTGGTTCGATTCCCAGCTTCAGTGACTGTGTGTGTGGAGTTTGCACAGTCTCCCCTTCTCTGTGTGGGTTTCCTCCGGGTGCTCTGGTTTCCTCCCACAGTCTGAAAGATGTGCTGGTTAGGTGCACTGGCCGTGCTAAATTCTCCCTCAGTGTACCCGAACAGGCACCAGAGCATGGGGACTAGGGGATTTTCACAGTAACTTCATTGCAGCGTTAATGTGACACTAATAAATAATGGAATTTAAAGAGTCAAAGTGGGAAAAAATATTTCCATTTGTGAGAAAACCAAATTCCAGAATTATAAATATAGAAACTGTCGCTGGAAATCCATCAGGAAAATCCCAGGAAGGGGACATCCCACTCCCACAGGGAGCAGGTGAGACAGAAGGTCTGGGTGGAAGGGAGGATAGATAAACATGAGGGAGAGAGATGCGGATAGGGTGGGGAGGGGCAGGTGTGAAAGGATCTGGGACATAGTGTGAGGGTGGAGGAGTTGGTGATAGAGTTACTGGGTCTACAATCAAACTAAAGATAGGTTTGAGCACTGAATGGCCTTTTGTACTGAAATTGTCACATCTTCAAAATCAGAATGCCTGTGGGCATGGCAGGGGACTTGAGTTTTGGCCTCACTCACTGAGCCTTACCTTGTTCGATGTTTCCCATTGGGGCAGAAGAGTTCAGGCCCATGGCCTGTTTGCCCTGGCTGATTACGGGGCTGGGGAGGGTGGTCTTGGGTGATGAGGTCCATCCAGGAGAAGCGACGGACATCGAGGGTGATTTGAGACGGCTGGGCGAGCTGGCTGGAGAGCGGACAGGAAGCGAGGAGCTGATGACCTGCGGAGACTTGATTGGAGCCGAGGCTGTGGTGGACGTCAAACTCACCAACTGAGACGGTGTCTGAGGCGATTTGAGATTGGCTGAAGGTGAACTGACCAGAGGCGAGTGTACCTGGCTGATGGTCGGTGATTTGAGGTGACCCATCCCAGGAGAGTTCATCTGACTAATGTTGATGGTGAGGTCAGAGGGCCGACGGCCTAGTCCCCGCTGGGTCCCTGGAAGCATGGTACCCACGTTACCATGGTTACTGGATTGATTGGAAGTGGGAGCCATTTGCATATGGCTCAGTCTGGCTGTGCCACTCATGCTGGTTATAGGCATTGGGCCTTGTTCAGGGCTGAACATCTCCCCAGGATTGCCCATGTTCGTGACTTCCTGAGACATACCAGAATATTGTCCTTGACCACTTGGAAAACCCTGTTGTCCGTGATTTGGGAACTGTGACTGTGGCAACATTTTCTGAGGGTCCCCCATCAGCACGTTGCCATTTTGTGCTCGGACTCTCGCCATCTCTTCCGGGGTCAGAACCTGGTGCGACATCATTTCCTGTGCCCTCATTTTCTGTGACATCATCATCTGTTGCTGGGGAGTCATCTGGACATTGAGATTCATGTTCATGTTCATATTGACATTCATGTTCATATTGACATTTCCAGGACCCATCGATGAGTCCATATCACGCATGGGTCCCGTCTGTCCTAAGGGGGGGCTCATCATACCCCTCGACCCAACAAAGTCCAACCCCATTGGGTTTGAACTCACATTATCTCCAGGCAACTGGCCAGGAAACATCCCTGGCTCCATCTGTCTCTGAGCCTGCATCATTCTCTCCATCTCCATTCCCTGTGACATACCAGCCATGTTGTTGGTGTTGTTGAGGCTAAGCGGTCGCTGTATTCCCATCGGCCTCTTTTCTATCAACTGCTGCCTCAACAACTCCTCCCTGGCCCTTGGGTTCATGAACCTCTCGGGGTCTCCCTGGCCAGGATGGAAGGGCATTCCTCCCTGAGGGAAACTCCCTCCTCCCGCCATGGGAGAGATGTCATCGGGCCACACCATTCCGGGTCGTACAGGTCTCTGCATCGGATTCATTGACCCTAAAGCTTCCATTGGCATCCCTCCGTACCCGCCAACCCTCTGCATTTGATTGGTGGGGAACCGAGGTCCGGAGAAAGGGGCAGTCCCTCGAGGCTGCATGGAATCGGAAACCTCAATGGGACCCGTGAAGCGGCTTCCCATTCCCGAGGGCCACTGCTCTCCAGCCTTGCTGTGATAGGGAGGGGGTGGACCACGGACCATCATCCCCATCGGTCTCTGCATCATTATCTCTTGCATTGTCCTTTGTTGAACCACAGCTTGTTCCTGCTTCCTCCGCTTCTCTTCGTAAAAGTCCTCCTGAAGCTTCCTCCAGGCTATCTGTTCAGGAGTCAGGTTCTCTTGGTTAACCTGATTCATCATCATACCCACCTGTTGTCCCATTGGCTCCCGCTGCATCATCTCCTGATGGTGCATTGCTTCGTGCTCCAGATTTGCTCCCTCTACTCCGGCCAGAGTCTGTGTCTGCGACATCATGGACTGTAAAGGTTCCTCCACTTTCTTCATCATCTGTTGTCCATCCCCTTGACCATTTGGACCACAGTTACCTTTCATAGGGAACTCACTCTCACTGCTTCTTAACAGCAGCCTTTCAATGTCTCTCAGAGTCTGTAAGGAACGTTCTCGGTGTTCCAGCTGCTCTTTGGACAACCCCTCGGTATTAGGGTGAAGGTTCATGACCAACGATCCGTTCCCATTTGGATTCACGGCCTCTCCGCTTCCCCCATTGGCTGGATCTCCTACCGGAACCCCTGGCATTGTACTGCCGGCTGTGCTGCCGAGGTTGGCGTGACTGTTCCCTGGCTGTGTTCCCGCTCCACCGTTACTCTCCATTGATTTGGGGCCGAGATCCGAGTGCATGGGTTCAGCTCCAGGTGGCGCCTCCTGGGGGAGGGAGCTGGGGGGTTGGAGAGCTGAAGGCTGAGGCTGGTTCTGGGGTTGGGGGGTATGGGCTGGAGGTGTGCTCAGTGACACCTGCTCTGGAAGGCCAGATCCTTTCTGAAGGGTAACGGATGCCTGGCGATGAGAAAGAAAAAGAGGAAATTATTCCTCAATTCTGGCACCACATTCCAAACCATCCCAATTTCACCTTGTTCTCTAAAACCCACAAACAGGTGCATAAAAGCTCTGGCTATTCCCACAGTGTATCGAGTGTAAGGGGCATCGAGACTCAGCATAATTTCATAACCATTCTGAGAAACTGAGGCCAACAGGAAAATATGAAGCACATTTGCTCCAACTTTGATATCTGCCAGTCATCTTAATCCATTTTAAACCCAGGAGATTGGGGTTCCACTGAGTGGATTTATTAGTGATTTAAACCACACCTCTCCCTCTTTAGGCAATTTTGAATTAATTCACTGATTTTCGTGAGGGTGGCACAGCGGTGAGCACTGCTGCCTCACAGCAGCAGGGAGCCCGGGTTCGATTCCTGGCTTGGGTGTCTGTGCAGAGTCTGCATATTCTCCCCGTGTCTGCGTGGGTTTCTTCTGGATGCTCCTGTTTCCTCCCACACTCAAAGACGTGCTAGTTAGATGCTAAATTCTCCCTCAGTGTACCCGAACAGACACCGGACTATGGCTACTAGGGGATTTTCACAGTAACTTCATTGCAGTGTTAATGTAAGCCTACTTGTGACTAATAAATAAATAAACTTTGAAAAAAACTCCTTTAGGTAAGTGCAGTGATTTTAGTAACTGGGTCCAGACAGACTTGTGAATTGTGTGTCAGAATCCTGGATCTCCCTCCCTAACAGCACTGTGGGTGTACCTACACCACTCAGACTGCAGCAGATTTAAGGTGACAGCTCACCTACACTTTCTCAGGGGTCATTAGGAATGGACAATGAATGCAGGTTGGACCAGCAACACCCACAATCCAGGAACAGGTAAATAAAAAATATACAGCAGTTCAGACATTGCTTCCGATTCACTGCGTCTCTGAGTCCATCTGTCAATCTATCTGCTCTAGGTGGTGACCTGTCTACTTTTAGTGAGGTTGTTTGAGGGGACGGCCATTGCTTGCAAACAGGTAAAATGGAGGTTCAGAATTACATTCAGAAATGGCACCTCTGACAGTGCAGCACATCTTCAGCGAGGCACAGAGTGTGTCGATTTGTTTCAGCTCAGGTTTCTGCTGGACGTGGCCTCTTCCCAGCTGTTTCACACACTGGGCAGTGGTAGAGTGGAGCAGCACTCACAGCTGGAGATTTCTAACTGGGTTTGTGTTGGACCTGGATATCAGTGGCTGGGAAATGGAGCACGGCTTTGAACGGAGGAGAGGAGCAGAGAGGAGGAGCAGAGAGGAGGGCCGAGTGGCCTCCAGCTTTGCCTGGTTATGCCAGGGGAAATTCTCCTTGGGAAGTTGTTGAAGGCTTTCGGTGCTGAATAAAAGCAGGTTCTTGTTGGATTGTCACTGACCTTCTGGTCGTACACTTGTTCTAGTTTTGTGCGAGGCACATTGTGTGTGTGATAGGCCACGATCGAATCTGCTCGGCCCTGGATCACAGCTTCAGCAGCCCTGGAACAAAACACATCTCGATCCTTAATGTAACCCTCAACCTTTCAAACAACACCCTCCCCGGCTCCCCGCGGGGGGGCCAGCCCCGCACCCTCCCCGCGGGGGGGCCAGCCCCGCACCCTCCCCGGCTCCCCACGGGGGCCGAGCCCCGCACCCTCCCCGCGGGGGGGGCCAGCCCCGCACCCTCCCCGGCTCCCCGCGGGGGCCAGCCCCGCACCCTCCCCGCGGGGGGGCCAGCCCCGCACCCTCCCCGGCTCCCCGCGGGGGCCAGCCCCGCACCCTCCCCGCGGGGGGGCCAGCCCCGCACCCTCCCCGGCTCCCCGCGGGGGCCAGCCCCGCACCCTCCCCGGCTCCCCGCGGGGGGGCCAGCCCCGCACCCTCCCCGGCTCCCCGCGGGGGCCAGCCCCGCACCCTCCCCGGCTCCCCGCGGGGGGGCCAGCCCCGCACCCTCCCCGGCTCCCCGCGGGGGCCAGCCCCGCACCCTCCCCGGCTCCCCGCGGGGGCCGAGCCCCGCACCCTCCCCGCGGGGGGGCCAGCCCCGCACCCTCCCCGGCTCCCCGCGGGGGCCAGCCCCGCACCCTCCCCGCGGGGGGGCCAGCCCCGCACCCTCCCCGGCTCCCGGCAGGGGGCGAGCCCCACACCCTCCCCGCGGGGGGGCCAGCCCCGCACCCTCCCCGCGGGGGGGCCAGCCCCGCACCCTCCCCGGCTCCCTGCGGGGGCCAGCCCCGCACCCTCCCCGGCTCCGCGGGGGGGCCAGCCCCGCACCCTCCCCGGCTCCCCGCGGGGGCCAGCCCCGCACCCTCCCCGCGGGGGGGCGAGGCCCGCACCCTCCCCGGCTCCCCGCAGGGGCCAGTCCCGCACCCTCCCCGGCTCCCCGCGGGGGGGCGAGCCCCTCATCCTCCCCATTCTGGGTAAAGAGGTTTCTCCTGAATTCCCTGTTGGAATTATTATTTAAATGGACATTTTTCCGCAAGTGGGAACATTATCTCTGTTGTAATCTTAAAGATCATCAGCACTCTGTCAGACATGGTGTTCTCAGACCTAAACCCCCTCCCTCTCCCCTCCCATCTCTGCACTTGTTTAAAACCCAATAAATCTCAAACTGCCTCCAGCTCTGATCAAAGGTCAACGACCTGGAACTCTGCTGTTTTTCCATGCAGGGATACACCTGCTGAATATTTCCAGCACGTTCTGCTGTTACTCACATGTTGGCAAGGTTAGTTGTGAATACGTAGACAAACTGGGAGGGTGGCTTGCTGGGGTTCCTCGGAATCCCGCTGTCCGACCTCAAGCAGGATGCTCCCACCGGATTGTGAGGGACGTTGGGAGGAGCGCTGTCAGTGACTGGTGGGAGGGGGTTCGAACCTGGCGAAGGCTGAACAGTGCCTGAGAGAGCGGAGTCCACAACATTACAATCTGTAGAGAGAGAACAGAGACAGCTCCATCAGTCAGACTTAGAGAGAGGGATCAACATACACAGACCCCACTGGGCGGGAGAGGACAGGGGATGGAGCGGGACACCGGGAGGGAGACAGGGAGGGAGACAGGGAGAGACTGACACACAGAGCCAGACAGGCTCCAGGGGCAGTGTAGCTGACAGCCACCAGGTGGTGCTGCATGCTGGTGAATAGAAAGCCCGGAGCCTGAATCCGTTTCCCGCACTGGGGAAAACCATCCCGGAGCCATCCTGTGCCTGGGATGTTGGGGGGGGAGGGAGGGGGATTAAAATCACCACGTCTAACAATTCAGATCAAGAACAAAACATGCAACGTCGACGTAACTGCGATCACCAGGTCAGGCTGGGCACGGGATGCTCGGAATCACTCGCTTACAAATCCGGGAAGTTCTCCATTCCGCTGGTGTTAATGGGCTATTTCTAACTGTGATGGATAGGTCATTGTTTTGGGGATCCAGGGATAAGGATCAAAGGCTGCGAAATGGAAATAAGATTCAGCTGTGATCTAATTAAATGCTGGAATTGACCTGAGGGGCTGAATGGCCCCCCCCCCCCGTCTCGATACTGTAAGGAAAGGTAGAGATGAGAGGAGCAGGGTTTTAGTCTGAAGACGGTTATGGGTTAGCACGAGATGAAACCCCTCCTTCAGGTCACTCACTGAGAGCAGTCACTCCGGACTTATCTTCATCCTCAGTATCGGGGCCGGAGTACCACTCATCCCCGCTGTACGGCTGCTTCCGCTCCAGGACACAGCGCCGTTTGCTGCGGGGAGCTCCGTCTGCTGTCAGAGAAACACAAACAACAACAATAATTCAGCAGGCAGGGGAATGGCAGCCTGACAGGATCACACAGCAATCGATTCACTGTCAGAGGGTGGGAACTCCCAACACCACTTATAAACACATCTCCACCTAGCAGCGAGGATCCCCGGGGATTCCCCAGCCAAATCCCACTGCGGGGCTGCAGCACTGGCAGTCGCTAGTTTGGGGTGTCGGTGGGGGGGGGTTTTAGGGGTACAGATTGTGTGGGGGGGGGGGGCACTGGATTACTGGTTGCACAGATGCCACTCATCACATCAGCCCCTCTGACCCTCCTGGATCTGTGTGTCCCTCTCACTCTGACCTCTTGTTTATGTCTGGTTTTAATCGACACTCTCATCCTCAGCTTCTGGTCCTCTCCAATACCCCGGCCCTGACTCTCTGCCTCTTTTTGAAGATGGTGGCCTGCAGATCTTTAGGGCTGAGATGAGGAGAGATTTCTTCACCCAGAGGGTGGTGAATGTGTGGAATTCACTCCCACAGAAAGTAACTGAAGTCAAAACGTCCGATTTGAGGAAGAGATTAGAAGCTCCAGGGGTTAACGGGCTGAAGGGACATGGCAGAGTGGGGGGAGGGGGGAGAATCAGGATATTGAATTCAATGATCAGCCAGGACCAAACTGAAGGGCCAAATGGCCTCCTCCTGATTCTATGTTTTCTCTGTGAGCAAGCTTTTGGTCTGATGTGAAACAGTTTCTGCTCATGTTCCTGTGAAGAGTCTTCACAGAATCCCAACAGTGCAGGAGATCATTCGGCCCATCGGGTCTGCACCGGCTGCAATCCCCATAACTCCATGCATTTACCCTAGCTAGTCTCCCTGACACTAAGGGGCAATTTAACACGGCCAATCCATCTAACGCGCACATCTTTGCATTATGGGAGAAAACCAGAGCACCCGGAGGAAACCCATGCAGACATGGGGAGAACGTACAAACTTCACACAGACAGTGACACAAGGCAGGGTTGAACAAGGGTCCCTGGCGCTCTGAGCTAAGCACTGTGCCACCCTTGGCCATAGAGTCATAGAGGTTCACAGCATGGAAACAGGTTCTTCGGCCCAACTTGTCCATGCCACACTTTTTTTGAAACCCCTAAGCTGGACCCAATTGCCTGCATTTGCCCCATATCCCTCTATACCCATCGTACCCATGTAACTGTCCAAATGCTTTTTAGAAGATAAAATTGTACCCGCCTCTACTACTACCTCTGGCAGCTCGTTCCAGTCACTCACCACCCGCTGTGTGAAAGAACTGCCCCTCTGGACACTTTTGTATCTCTCCCCTCTCACCTTAAACCTGTGCCCTCTAGTTTTAGACTCCCCTATCTTTGGGGAAAAGATATTGACTATCTCGCTGATCTGTGCCCCTCATTATTTTATAGCCCTCAATAAGATCACCCCTCAGCTTCCTACGCTCCAGAGAAAAGAGTCCCAGTCTACCCAGCCTCTCCTTATAACTCAAACCATCAGAGTCCCGGTAGCATCCTAGTAAATCTTTTCTGCACTCTTTCTAGTTTAATAATATTCTTTTTATAATAGAATGACCAGAATTGAATACAATATTCCAAGTGTGGCCTCACCAATGTCTTATACAACTTCAACAAAACATTCCAACTCCTGTATTCAATGTTCTGACCAATGAAACCAAGCTTGCTGAATGCCTTCTTCACCACCCTATCCACCTGTGACTCCACTTTCAAGGAGCTATGAACATGTACCCCTAGACCTCTCTGTTCTGTAACTCTCCCCAACGCCCTACCATTAACTGAGTAAGTCCTGCCTGGTTCAATCTACCAAAATGCATCACCTTGCATTTGTTTAAATTAAATTCCATCTGCCATTCATCAGCCCACTGGCCCAACTGATAAGATCCTGTTGCAATTGGAGATAACTTTCTTCACTGTCCACTGTACTATCAATCTTAGTGTCATCTACAAACTTACTAACCCTGCCTCCTATATTCGCATCCAAATCATTAATATAAATGACAAGTAACAGTGGATCCAACACTGATCCCTGAGGCTCACTGCTGGTCAGAGGCTTCCAGTTTGAAAAACAATTCTCTACAACCACCCTCTGGCTTCTATCAAGAACACAGTAAGAAATCTCACTCACCTGATGAAGGGGTAAACCCCGAAAGCTAGTGGTGCTTACTACCAAATAAACCTGTTGGACTTTAATCTGGTGTTGAGACTTCTTACTGTGTTTACCCCAGTCCAACGCTGGCATCTCCACATTCTTCAAGAAGCCAATTTTGTATTCGTTTCGACACCTCACCCTGGATCCAGTGAGATTTAACTTTATGCAACAACCTGCCATGCGGCACCTTGTCAAAGGCCTCGCTGAAGTTCATGTAGACAACATCAACTGCACTGCCTTCATCTACCTCCTTGGTTACCCCTTCAAAAAACTCAATCAAATTTGTGAGACATGATTTTCCACTCACAAAGCCATGCTGACTGTCCCTAATCAGTCCTTGCATCTCTAAATGCCTGTAGATCCCGTGTCTCAAAATACCTTCCAACAATTTACCCACCACAGATGTGAGGCTCACTGGCCTGTAGTTCCCAGGCTTTTCTCTGCAGCCCTTTTTTAAACAAAGGCACAACATTTGTCACTCTCCAATCTTCAGGCACCTCACCCGTGACAGTCGATGATTCAAATATCTTGCCGAGGGGACCCGCAATTTCCTCCCTAGGTTCCCACAATGTCCTGGGATGCACTTCATCAGGTCCCAGGGATTTATCTATCTTGATGCACTTTAAGACTTCCAGCACCTCCTTCTCTGTAATGTGTACACTCCTCAAGATATCACGATTTATTTCCCCAAGTTCCCTAACATCCATACTTTTCTCAACAGTAAATACTGATGAGAAATATTCATTTAGGATCTCGCCCATCTCTTGTGGATCCGCACATTGATGACCTTGTTGATCCTTAAGTGGCCCTACTCTCTCCCTAGTTACTCTTTTGCCCTTTGTGTTTTTGTAGAAGCTCTTTGGATTCTCCTTTGCCTTATCTACCAAAACAATCTCGTGTTTCACTTTGTGGGAGCAGCTGTTTGGATTCTGGGTGATGGGAACACTCTGGCTCTAACTCACAGTGCCCTCGCAGCTGATAGTCTGGACACTACCTCAATAGGCAAGCGCCTGTTTGATCTGATTTCAATCAAGCTCTCAGCTCTCCTCTAGACTGGTCTGATAAATCACTGGGCCAATCAGATTGGAATATTGCCAA
Organism: Carcharhinus amblyrhynchos; assembly: GCF_965287045.1. Classification (NCBI taxonomy): domain Eukaryota; kingdom Metazoa; phylum Chordata; class Chondrichthyes; order Carcharhiniformes; family Carcharhinidae; genus Carcharhinus; species Carcharhinus amblyrhynchos. The sequence continues at coordinate 2,726,315 of NC_137352.1, read as the reverse complement.
AGGACAGCAATGCTAATGACTGATTCTGGCCGAACCTCACTGTCCGTCGGTGAAAAATAGCAATAACTAACGCTCCCAAACCATGGGAGCGCTTCCCCAAGAACAGTATTCCAGAACAGTCCCTGTGAATCGTAAGTGATGCTCGATTCATCACTAACTTTAAAACAGATTGTTGGATTTTTGTGAACCAAACTTATTAACAGGATATGGGACAGAGGTGGATATTTGGGGTGGGGGTTGGGAGGGGGGATTGGTGTTGGTGTAAGTTTTGTGGAACAGACTCGAGGGGCTGAATGGCCTTCTCCTGGTTTACGAGTATCAGAAAGAGATGGATCATTGGACAGAATGTCACTGCGTACCCCCGGGGACCCAGCCCCTGCCCGAGTCATACGCTCTTCACATTCCACCCATACATGGATCAGGGCCTGCAACCTCGCTCCTTGCCCAGGTCTGCTCAGGTGGCTGTGGGGTTGCCCATCCTAACGGTGTCTCTTAGCAAACGGCCTGGGTAGGCCGCACTCACACCTACCAGTCAGAGCTCCCAGTCCAACTGCACAGATTCCCACACAAAATTCATTTCCAGCGCAGCACTGAGGGAGTGCCACACTGTCAGAGGCACTATGCAGACATTAACCCAAGACCCTGCCTGCCCCTCCCACAAACAGAAATTATCCCAATTATTCTGAACGAGGAGGATGCCCAATATTCACCCCAATCAAAACTCTGATCTGCTCATGATCTCATTGCTATCCCGCACCCACAGTGAGGAGGGGCGGGGGGAGAGGAAGAGAGGGGCGGGGGGAGAGGAAGAGAGGGGTGGGGGGAGGGGAAGAGAGGGGTGGGGGGACAGGAAGAGAGGGGCGGGGGGAGGAGGAGAGGGGTGGGGGGAGGGGAAGAGAGGGGTGGGGGGAGGGGAAGAGAGGGGTGGGGGGAGGGGAAGAGAGGGGTGGGGGGAGGGGAAGAGAGGGGTGGGGGGAGGGGAAGAGAGGGGTGGGGGGACAGGAAGAGAGGGGCGGGGGGAGGAGGAGAGGGGTGGGGGGAGAGGAAGAGAGGGGTGGGAGGAGGGGTGGGGGGTAGGCAGTGACCTTTGGTGAAACTCGGACAGCCGAGCGATGAAGGATAGAAAACTACAACGAAAGCGGAATCCTGTGAATTTCCTGATCTGAATATTGTCGATATCTGACTGAGAAATAATCAGCACCAGCCACACTCACTAACTAATGATTGGACAACAGATAGTTAAAAGGTAACGAGAAATGATTAAAAAACCTGCATTTCTATAGCACTTTTCACATCCCAAAGTGCTTCACAGCCAAGTGTAGTCACAGCACCAATTTGTACACAGCACGATCCCACAAACTGCAACTAGATGACTGGATAATCTGTGTGGGTAGAAATACTGCCTGGGGAGACCGGGGAAACTCTAACCTGCCCGGGGAGACCGGGGGAACTCTGACAGGACTGATGCTGGTGTGAGCAGCTCCGAGTTACTGTATGGAGCGTTCCCTGGATGGGCACTGGAAGTTTGAGCTTGGTCATCACGTGTTGGTGCAGAGTTTCTGTTTTATTTACAGTTGCTGGTCCAAATAAACAGCAAAATAACCTTCATAGTTTGAAAAAGCAGGAGATGTGCATTCAGCAAGTGTTTCTCTGACTTGTTCTGTTCTGGAACCACACTCAGAATCCTAACTTCAATGGGAATCAGCTCAAGAATAAAGATTTAAACAGCTGAAATCCATTTGAGAAGTTCTCTTTGTAATGAAACCCCTCCCTCAGGGGCATGCAGCTCCACCTCAACCTCCCTTTCGCCCTTCGCACCAAGTCCTGTTCACACTTGGATTGAACACACATTTACTCTGGCTCTGGGGATGGTAACAGTAAGTTCCTCACAACTGATTCTGCGCCCCCCTCATCTCACCCTATCGTATCTTTATCCAGCTTTCCCCTTCAATGTACTGATACTATTCACCTCATCACTCTCCAGGTAAAGACATTTCTCCGGAATTCCCTGTTGGATTTATTAGTGACCATCTTATACCAGTGACCACTAGCCCTAGTCTCCCCAACAAATGGAAACATGCTCCCTAAATCTACCCTCATCTGAAAAGACCCACCTACCATCTTCCACATTCACTCCCTCCACCACCACCGACACTCAGTAGGAGCAGCGTGCACCGTCTACAAGATGCAGCAATTCACCAAGATTCCTTCAACAGCACCTTTCAAATCTGGTGAATGACCGGCAGCAGACACATGGGGAACACCACCAACTGCAAGGGTTCCCCTCCAAGCCAGACACCATCCTGACTTGGAAATATATCACCGATCCTTCACTGTCACTGGGTCAAATCCTGGAACTCCCTCCCTAACAGCACTGTGGGTGTACTTACACCACATGGAATGCAGCGGGTTCAAGAAGGCAGTTCACCATCACCTTCTCAAGGGGTCATTAGGGGTGGGTAATAAATGCTGTTCTAACCAGCGACACCCACATTCTGAGAATGTAATAAAAATAAACAGAATGAAATTCACTTTGTAATCACAAAATAATATTTCTCTAAAAATTCAATTGGACGAAGTGTAAAAGATTTCAGAAAAACACCCATTTCGATCTGCATTCACTCTAGTCTTGTCCCTCTTTCTGATAGTTTGAATTATTTACTGTTTTTGGAATTGCTGCAGTCCGCACTCCGACCTACACAAATCCCACATTTCCATCCTCACTGTCAGCACCCCAAATCTCTTCAGTTTCTCCTCCAGGGCAGCACCACCCTCGCTCCCCAATGTCTTTGTGCTTCCCTCTCGTCTCATTAAGACTGCACTAAGCAAAGTAGAGAGGCTTGCCTTCCTCTGGGCTACTACTGCCTGCTCCCTGCCCCCTATCTGCTCCCCCTAATCCTTTCACCCTGCCCTGTGCCACTCTCCCTAACTCCCTTCCCTATCCCTCCCAACAACCCCAGACCCACCAATCTGCCACATCTCCTCCCTGCTCCTGAACCCCCTACCTGACCCCCAGTCTCCCCCCTCACCAAGTTGGTCCTTGTTCCCCCCACCTGGTCTCTCCCTGCCCTCCATCTCTCCCTGACCTCCCCCACGCAAGTCTCTCCCTGAAACACCGCCATGGTCTTTCCCTGACCCCTCCCCCAGTCTCTCCCCACCCCCACAATCACCTCCCAAAGTTTGCTCCTCTCCATCAGTAACTGCTGATTCACTGGCTCCCCCCAGCCTTGACCCGCTGTGAGGGAACTAAGCAGGTCAGTAGAGAAGCTTTGCCATTGGGGCCAGGGAACTTGGGCTAAAGACAGAGAGACACCTGGCAGGATGAAATTAGGAAACATTTTTTCACGCAGAAAGATGGTAAAAGTTTGAAACTCTCTTTGGTGGACAGTAATTGATGCTAAAATTGAGGTTGGTGAAACTTTGTGATGTATTAAGGCAGGCTGGACAATGATGGATGATGTGTGGAGTCTGGTTACAGATCAGCGATTGGGAAAGGAGGAACACAGGGCAGAGTGGCCTCCAGCTGTTGTGACGTTCCTGTGCTGCGGAATTCCGGCCACTCTGCAGGAACCCACCTTTTGATTCTGTGTCTATGACGGGTGTGCTGGTTTCTCGCTGCTCTCCCGAATCCACAGAGATGCTCCTTTCCCGTTTGACTTTTCCCTTCAACGCTCCGAGATTGGACACTGAGTTCTGGCTGCCTTTCAATCCCGAGCTTCCCGGGGAGATCTGGCTGGCTTTCCCGCTGTGACTGCCTGTTGCTGCTGCTTTGGGGCCCAGGCCGCAGGCTGTGACCTGGCTCACATTGGGTGGCGGGGCGCTGCTGTTGACCGGCTTGCCGTGATTGGTCAGCTTACTGTCCGGGTGCATTTGATTGGCCGCAGATTTCGGCGATGGGACCGGGGGGATCTGGAGTTCTGACTCGTGTTTTATTTTCAAACTGTTTTCAGAAAATCTGTAACGAAAAGAGATTTAAAACAGGCAGTCAGACACAATAAGCAGCTTTCCCATCCTGCTGGGAAGAAACACAACTCATAACAGCATCAAACAGCAAAACCGCATCAAAATCAACACTCACTAAACATCAGGCATCAACGTTCAGGTTTGGCTTCTTGCAAACACAGATCATAGGACCAGGAGGACGAGGCCATTCAGCCCCTTGAGCCTGTTCCCCATTCAAAGAGATTGCAGAATCACAGAATACAACAATGCACAAGAGGCCTTTCGGCCCATCAATTCTGCACTAGTGCATGAAGCACCCTGATCTGCCCACCTAACCCCACTTGTGAGCACTTAGCCCACAGCCAAGATCAAACCTGATCCTTAATAAAAGTAGGAAATGCTGGAAAAACTCAGCTTCTGTGGAGAGAGGAACAGATTTTCAAAACTCCAAAACGTTAACTCTGTTCCTCTCTCCACCGATGCTGGGTTTATACATCATTTTCTGCTTTTAGTTATTTAACAGTAGCATGGTGGTACAATGGTTAGCACTGCTGCCTCTCAGTGCCAGGGACCTGGGTTCCACTTGATGGACCGAATAGCTTCTTTCTGCTCTGGAAAGGTTCTATGGTTCTATTTCATGGCTGGTGTGCATCCTAAATCCATACAATTTATTTGCAGGAATATTCTTTTATATCATTGTCCAGAAAATTATCACGTTTACAATTTTAGCTGAGCTGAATCGCTGCTTTCTCTGGGTGAGAACGCCACATTTGCTTTAAGATTCTTAACTTCTCCTCAAAGTGGCTCTGATTTTAAAAGTTTATGCTCATTATCTGAATTCCTGTGTCAGCGGGCACGCCCCTCACTCCACTCTGCCAATCCCAGTGATGAAGGAGCAGTGCTCCAAAAGCTTATGATTCCAAATAAACCTGTTGGGCTTTAACGTGGTGTTGTGAGACTTGTCACTGTGCCCACCCCAGTCCAACGCTGGCCTCTCCACCTCTATCAATCCCATTCAAAATCCTAAAAAAAACCCTCAATCAAATCGCTCTTTAACTTTCCACATTCCAGAGAATATAAACCTAGCCTGTAGCTCACCATCATCTTCTCAAGGGCAATTAGGGATGGGCAATAAATCCCACATCCCATGAATCCACTGAAAACCTGTGTGTGCTGAAGCAGGCGCCTCGAAGACACCAATTCCTGGGTTGGGAAGGGTTAAGGAGGTGAGGATGGGCACCAACTAAAAGGGATTGGAGCTGGAGAGGGGAACAATCCTTCAGATAGGGCACTGCACACAGAAAACTGGATGAGGCCGTAACGGCAGCAAAGCTCTTTCCTTAATGGTGGCTAGTTGTTGGCTAAGGGCTCCAGGAGGTTAAGACTGAGGCAGTTCCAGGAGACAGCCTCCCTCTCTGCTTGAGGTAACATAGAACATAGAACATTACAGCGCGGAACAGGCCCTTCGGCCCACAATGTTGCGCCGACCAGTCTTATTTTTAAAAAAAAACATTGACCCACTAATCTAAACCAATCCCTTTTCGTCCATAAACCTATCCACCAATCTCTTAAACGCCCCCAAACTAGGCGCATTTACAACTGCAGCAGGCAGGGCATTCCAATCCCTCACCACCCTCTGGGTAAAGAACCTGCCCCTGACATCCGTCCTATAACTACCCCCCCTTAATTTAAAGCCATGCCCCCTCGTGCTAGATTTCTCCATCCGAGGAAACAGGCTATCACCATCCACCCTATCTAAACCTCTAATCCCAACGGATCCCAACAGTAGGTGCAAAGGAGGACTTGGTTTTTATAGCCAATGAAATGTCAGAGATGCAGCAGCCAATTTGCACACAGCAAGATCCCAGAAACAACAACGCGATAATGGGCAGGTAAATTGTGTGCGTGTGTGGGGTCGACTGAGGGGTTGATATAGTCCAGAGCACCAGGGCCTTGCTATTTGAAATGGTGCGACAGGGTAAGCAGGACCTTTGTTTAATGTCTTATCTGAAACACCATCACAGAGTCAGAATAGATTCTTGTGTTCGAGTTTCCGGGCAAAGATCTGATCCCACAAACCTGAACCAGAGGTAACTGAGTCACCCACCAGTCCACAGCTACCAATCACATAAGTCATGTATGTTTGACAGTAGATAAAGTTCAGGTTTATTCTCCCATGGAATGTGGCAGTCACTGGCTGGCCCAGAATTTGTTATCCTTCCCTGGTTCCCCTTGAACTGAGTGTATCACTCGGCCATTTTCGAGGGCAGCTGAGAGTCACTTACATTGCTATGGCTCTGTAGTCACATGTAGGCCAGACCAGGTGAAGATGGCAGATTTCCTTCCCTAAAAGATATTTATGAACCAGATGGATTTTTACAACAATTGGTCATTGTTTCATGGTCACCATCACCGAGACTAGCACTGCCGATTAAAGACAGGTGATGGTTATTGGTTCAACCTCCAGATCACTTCTCGGCCTTTAGGCTAAGATCGAGCCCAAGATAGAGTGTAATGCCTTATCATGTCAGCTTGGATCCTGTTGGTCTCTTTTGTGGGGACCTTGAATTAGATTCAATTGGATTTTGAATTGCTTTTAGGAGCAAGCAAGGAATGGATTTGGGTTTGCTTGATCCACTCTGAGCATTGGCTTTGGAACTTTCAGGATGGAGTAAAAAATTTTTGAAAAGCAGTGTAAATGGACACAGCTGGAATGGTTACGATGGAGAAACCATCACAAGTTTCTGACTCTGCTGAGCTGTAGGTGAAATAAACTTGCTGAAAGTAAGAGACAAGCTGCTGTATTTTTCCTCCATCATACACCAACATTGGATATTAACACACTGATTCCCAAAGAATTCACCTGGGTGTCTGGATGGTTAGCCCAGTGACAACACCACTGCACCACACTCCTCCCACCCTGAATCAAAGTGTGCAAGTGTACGAGTGAGCGTAACACACAGAGCAGGGAAAATTAGCGGCAGAAACAGGTAAAGGTAGGAACAGGCGAGAGAATTTACGAAAACAGATTCCAGCTAGTGAGAGTCTGCTCAAGTCCAACATCGGACAGTGCTAATGCAGGAGGAGGAGCGGAAACATGCTGGGAATGTGGGAGCTGTCAACTCATGGACACACAGAGGAATCTGAGAGACTCTTCACTGGAACGGAGCACAGATTACTGATCCGACTCTTCACTCTCTCTGAAGATCCCAGCCATGTAAACAGGCTTGGCCTCGAATCACCTATTGCCTGTGGCTGAGGAAATCTCCCAAAGACAGAGCGTGTCTTTAGACCTGCCAGAGGAATCTGTGACATGGTCTGTTGTCAGATAAATCTGAGAAAATATTGAGACTACCACCAGAACTCTTCACTGCATTCATCAACCTGACCAAAGCATTTGACTCAGTATCGCGAGTGTCCATCGATTGTGCTCCAAAGATTTGAATGTCCAAGAGACTTTGTCAGAATCCTGCAATTGTTATATGACAATATGATGCAGCTGTCTTCAGTGGGAGATCTGAAACAGTTCTCTTCAAAATCTGGACTGTATCAAGCAAAGTTGTATGATATCCCCTTACTACTTACAATCTACCTCACAGTAGCTATAGACTGGATGTGGAGAGGATGTTTCCACTAATAGGAAAATCTAGAACCAGAGGGCACAACCTCAGGCTAAAGCAACGATCCTTTAAACCAGAGATGAGGAGAAATTTCTTCAGCCAGAGAGCGGTGAATCTGTGGAACTCTTTGCCGCAGAAGGCTGTGGAGGCCAGGTCACTGAGCAACTTTGAGACAGAGATAGATGGGTTCTTGATTAATAAGGGGATCAGGGGTTATGTGGAAAAGGCAGGAGAATGGGGATAAGAAAAATATCAGCCATGATTGAATGGCAGAGCAGACTCGATGGGCCGAGTGGCCTAATCTGCTCCTCTGTCTTACAGTCTTATTCACCTCACCCAAGCTCAGCTGCCCTCTGGTCTCAGTACTAACTACCATCTCCATGGGACACTCCTTAACCTTAGTCGTCTCCAGGCCCAAACTAAACTTGACTGCCACAGTTTGCCCACTACAGTGTCTTTGCGCACTCTGCACCAGATTAGCAAGCCGCTACACTGCTGCAGTGCAGTGAGATCTGGACTGCATATCAGAAACATCTGAGCGCTAGAGAAGTTCCATCTGTAATACCTCCATTGACTCTGTCTACACTTCCCGCTGCCTCGGCAAAGCGGCCAGCATAATTCAGGACCCCACGCATCCCAGGCATTCTCTATGCACCTTTTTCCATCGGGAAAAAGATACAAAGGTCTGAGGACTCAAGAACAGCTTCTTCCCTGCTGCCATCAACTTGCATTAAGTTAATCGTTCTCTACACCCTAGTTATGACTGTAACACTACATTCTGCACTCTCTCCTTTCCTGAACGTTATGCTTTGTCTGTATAGCGCACAAGGAACAATACTTTTCACTGTATGTTAATACATATGACAATAATAAATTAAAACAAATCAAATCCTCTGCATCTGGATTCAATAAGAGAGCTGTTGAACACTAATGTCCTTGAAATCAACTCCACAGCATTCAGGCTAAACTCCTACACTGTGTCTGGGTGGGTGAAAAACGTCTCCCACACCAGGTCTTGCTTTCTAAAATCTTTAATGGTCAACACTCCTGAAGGAAAAGGAAAATGCTTCAAGGACACCCTGGAACTCTCTTTGAAGTGCAGCAGCGTTAACAATAATGACTGGGCGGAGTTTATTATCTATTGTTCAAAATGGTGACAACATATTCGTCAAGCTGCATCGCGCTTCGAGACACAGCGCTCTGACGCGCTTCGAGACACAGCGTTTTAATGAGTGCAGTGACAGAGCTGGTAAAAAAGAAAGTAAATCCTGCACTCTGATCCCACTGCCTTATAGGCCATCCTGTACATGTGACCAAAGACTGATGGGTTGAGATTTAGCCTATTCAGTCACAAGATAACCCAGGGCAGAGGCTCACCACCATCAGGAGATGCATCCTTGAATCAAAGGAGCACTGGTGACCAACAGCAAGTAATCAGCTCAATTCCTCAGCCCACAAATGCACGTTTTACTTACCCAAACTTTAGGGCAGAGGGATCAGACAGGCGATGTGCCCAGTCAGTGCATCTGAGGCCAATGACATTTCAAAATGGTGAGCATCCGCAACAATGGTCAGTGTTATACTCAGCAGGCAGATCCACCCTTGTTTCCGGAGGAACTTTGAATTTAAAAAGTCAAATTCTACCTCAATATTGACATAGAGCAAATGTTTCAATAAGATCATCTCTCATTCTCCCCAACTCCAATGAGTACAGGCCAAACCTGCTCAACCTTGCCTCATAAGACAAAGTCCTTCACCTTAAGAATCAGCCTAGTGAACCTTCTTTGAACTGCTCCTAATGCAAGTATACCCCTTCTGTGAGTAAAAACTGTACACAACTCTGGATGCAATTTCACCAATGTCCTTTAGTGAGATTTCATTACTTTTTATATTCTACTTCCTGTGCACTAAACGTCAACATTCCGTTTGCTTTCCGAATTATTTGTTGAGCCTGCATGTTAGCTTTCAGTGACTCATTATTTTGTTATTTGTTAGTGGGAAGCAGGCGTCGCTGGTTGGCCAGCATTTATTGCCCAAGGTTAGTTGAGAGTCAACCACATTGCTATGACTCTGGAGTCACATGTAGGCCTGATCAGGTAAGGACAGCAGATTTCCTTCCCTAAAGGACATTAGTAAACCAGATGGGTTTTTCTGACAATTGACAATGGTTTCATGGTCATCAGTGGATTCTTAATTCCAGATTTTTAAAATTTGAATTTAAATTCCACCATCTGCGTGGCAGGATTCGAACCTGGATCCCCAGAACTTTAGCTGAGTTTCTGGATTAAAGTCTAGCGATAATGGTCCTATCTGCAGTGGTGAGATTCAAATCTGGGTACCCGGATCTTTTGCTGAGCTTCTGGGCTATTAATCCAGTGAAAATACCAACACACTACTGCCCAAACCCACCCCACATGCACAATGATGCCCAGATCCCTCTGTACCACTGCTCTCCTGTGCACAAAAATGCCCAGATCCTTCTGTACCGTTGCCCTCCCATGCACAAAGACGCCCAGATCCCTCTGTACCACTGCCCCCCCATGCACAAAGATGCCCAGATCCCTCTGCACCACTGCTCCCCCGTGCACAAAGATGCCCAGATCCCTCTGTACCACTGCATTCTGCAGTCTCCCTCCATTTCAATAAGACTTTGATTTCTGCTTTGGTTGTGTTAATCTGCCAATATTTACCTGGGTGGTGCTGGCTAAACTAGGAAGGGGTGGCTGAGATGGCTGTGCGGATAACGAAAATCATTAATGGAACCGGCTCCGCCCCCAAAGGAAATCGCTGGAAATCCAAAGATAGGTGTTGAAGATTTCCAGTGATGGGGCTGTGACTATTTCCTTTGGGAGCTTGTTCCATTGTGGGATTGTCCTGGGAGAGAAGGATTATTAATTCAGTGTTTTGGAAACAAATGGTCTTTGCAGTTTTGTGGAGGGTTACCTCGTATTTAGTTACTGTTTGCAGTGGGTGGGGGGTGGGTCGGGGGAGGCATCAGCTACTTGTTTTTGTCAATTGCCACCAGTCCATTCTGTCTATAGAATGTAGTCAGTGTGTTCCTCACCCTCCTTTCCTGCAGTGACTCCCATTCCAAATCTTTGATGATGGATTTGACACTGATCCATGTGGTATGTCCTTGGATTGCTGCAATCTTATTTATATCTCTTGCCACAAAGATCCCACACACAACTTGCACAGACCAGGATTGAACAAACAAATGTTCGGTAATTGATAACTCTGAAATTTTTGTTGCATATTAAAGATTCCTCCTCAGAAATCCAAGAACTGTGCTTGAGTTGGATGAAATCTGCCAAATGTAGAATCAAATTGAAGATTGGTTTTGTGATGAACTTCCATGTATGGCTGGATATTTGCTGGAGAATTTGATTCCAGAGCTTAAAGCTGTCTACTGGTGCAGCAATGCACAGGACATCTCATTATTTGCACTGAATGCCATCTCTTCTTGTCCTCCCATTTTTTGCAACTGCAGACTCTCATCTTGTAGTGAATTGAAACGATCTGGAGTTTTTCCTGACAGGTAAACCACTAAGTCGTCTGCAAATACTTGCACATGTTTCTGATTGGTTGGAAAGGTGTTTATGTATATCAATAAGAAAAAAGGTTCCAACATCGTTCCCTGGGGAAGTCTGGAGCTGGCCTCATAGTGAGGATGGTTCCCTATCACTGTTTGTCTTCTGCTGGTTACAAACTGCTGGATCCGGTTTAATATCGTTCCCCCAACCCATTAACAAGGGATTTTCATGACGAACTCTGCCAACAAAGTTTGATAAATCTGGTGTCATCACGCAAGTGATTCCAGCTCCTTCGAGACTTGAAGCAAAATCATTGACAAAACTCAGGTTTCAGAGGAAGAATCTTTGGCATTGAAACAAAAATATCAGAGTTACAATAGCTTACTAACTATTGTTTTGGGAGATCTTTCCAACCTTAAACCATGCTGGCTGTCCACCAGAATATTCCAGTTCTACAGAAGCCCAACACAAACACCTCATCTTCTGATTAGGCACGTTATAGCCTTCCAGGCTTAACTCTGAGTTCAGCAACTTCAGAGTGTGAACTGAGTCACACAGTGCAGAAAAGGCCTTTGGCCCATCGAGTCTGCACCAACAATAACTACCTATAAAGGCACACTAATCCCATTTTCCTGCACTTGTCCTATATCCTTGAATGTTATGAAATTTCAAGTGCTCATCCTAATTTTTAAAGATTGTATGGTTTCCAGCCTCCATGACCTTCCCAGGGAGAGCATTCCAGTTTCCCAGCACCCTCCACGTGAAAGAAAATTCTCAAATCCCCTCTGAATCTCCTGCCCCTTACTGAAGAACTCTGCCCCCTTGTGATTGACTCCTCAACCGAGGGGAACAGCTGCTCCCTGCTCACCCTGTCCATACCCCTCATAATCTTATACACCTCAATCATGTGCCTCCTCAGCCTTCTCTGCTCTAAAGAAAATAATCCAAGCCCATCCAGTCTCACCTTATAGCTTAAATTCTCTGGCAACATCCTGGTGAATCTCCTCTGTACCCTCTCCCACTATCACATCCTTCCTACAGTGGGGTGAGCAGAACTGCATGCAGTACCCCAGCTGTGACCTAACCAATGCTATACTCTAAGACACGACTGATAAAAGTAAGTGTTCCATGTGCTTTCTTAGCTATCCCATTCCCGTGCTCTGCCTACTTCAGGGGTCTCTGAGTAAGTACCCCACAATCCTTCTGTTCCTCTGAGCTTCTCAGTGTCCTGCCATTCATTAACTATTCCCTCATTTTATTTCTTCTTCCAAAGTGCGTCACCGCGCACTTATCAGGGTTAAATACCACCTGACATTGCTCTACCAATCTGACCAATCAATCTATATCTTCTTGTAACCTATGACCATCTTTTTTCACTATTAACCAGCTCACCAATTCTGATGTCATCTGCAAACTTCCTTATCATCTCCCACATTAACATCAATATTGTTTGTGTCTATAATGAACGATCAGGGTCCCGGCATTGATCCATTTTTTATTTCTATCAATTAACTTTCATTGATTTATTTTTCTATTCCCTTTTTTAAAATTCCACTTACCATTTTTTCCCCTTAGCACCATCTCTCCTCCCCACTCAGGCTGCCTCTTACCTGTCCCAGGTCATCCTTTGGTGCTTTGCTTATCTTTGTTCTGCCATTAACATATTCTGATCTCTGAATGAGCCACCATCAGTATCACTCTCAGCCACAATTGCCACCATTTACAGTCCCTTTGTCTTTTTCTCCAAGACATCTGTCAATCTCTTCCTAGCCTCCACCTATTGCTGGGCCCAGTATCCAGCCCCTACTGCTCCACACCCACCACCCCCCTCCCTGACAACGGTATAAATTTCAGATAAATCTCCAGTTCTCATTAGCTCTAACGAAGGGTCATCCAGTCTCGAAACACTGGCTCTGTTCTTGCGTAGCAGGTTAGCTGTAAAGACTTGCATTCTAATCAGTATTCTGTAAACTGTGTGACTTTATATGCCCTTCTCTGATCAGAACCTTCCATATACCTGACGAAGGAACACCGTTTCCGAAAGCTTGTGAGATTACTATCAAATAAACCTGTTGGACTTTAACCTGGTGTTGTGAGACTTCTTACTGTGTTTACTCCAGTCCAACGCTGGCATCTCTACATCTATTCTCTTTCCGCAGATGCTGTCAGAGCTGTCGAGATTTTCCAGCATTTTCTGTTTTTGTTTCCGGTTCCAGCATCTTCAGTAATTTGCTTTTACCAGGATATTCTGCTTTTTTATCCTTCCTGCCAAAGTGGACAATCTCACGCTTTCCCACGTTATACTCTATCTTCCAAATTCTTGCCCACTCACATCACTTATCCATGTCTCTTTATAGACTCTTCACAACTTGCTTTCCTACCTATCGTTGTATCATCTACAAATCTGGTTATAATATAGTCATCCAAATTATTAACATAGATCATAACGAGTTGAGGCCTGATCGCAGTAGTTCTCCAACTGAAAATGATCTGTTTATCCCAACTCATTTCCCATTAGCTGCCCAATCCTCTCTCCTTGCCAAAACTATGTCCAATAATCTTTCATGTGGCACCTTAACCAATGCTTTTAGAAATCCAAATGCACCAAATCTACAGGTTCCCTTTTATTCATTCTGCTTGCTACATTCTCAAAGAACTCTAATAAATTTATTGGAAACACATTTCTGTTCGCAAACCACGGTGACTGTCGGATTGGGAGACAATTTTCTAAATGCCCTGTTGCTGCTTCGATAAGGATGGATTTTTGCATTTTCCCAATCACAGATGTTAGGTTGATTGGCCAATAGTCCCCTGCTCTCCAGCCTCTGCCTCTTGAACAGATGTGCTACATTTGTGGCTTTTAAATTCGCCGGGATTTTTCCAGAATCTCAGGAATTATAGAAGATTATAACCAATGTGTCCACCATTTCCGTGGCACTTCTTGTCAGACCTTAGGATGTAGCCCAAGAGATCCAGGGGTCTGGTCTGCTTCGAGTCCCATTAACTTTCCGAGTACTTTTTTCCTAACGATAATGGTTGTTTTAATTACTCCCTACAATTTAATTCTGAATTTTCTTTTAATCCTGCAATGTTTCTAGTGTTTTCCACTGTGAAGACAGATGCAAGATATATGTTCAAAGTCTCTGCCATTTCCTTCTTTCCCACTATTAATTCCCCAGTACCAGCCTTCTCCCACAAATGGCCAATGTTGGCTTTGGATAACCCTCTTGCTTGTGAAAGCTTTGACTCTGTTTTCATATTTCTTGCGAGTTTATTCTTGCTCCAGTTTCTCCCTCTTTAGCATTCTTCTAGCCATCCTTATCTGGATTCTAATTTGCTCCCAATCCTTAGGTTCAGCAGTATCCATTGCAGCATTTCTTCCCCTCAAGTCCGGTTTCAGAAACTGACCAATGACTGTCACAGCTGTATGTTGAGTGTTATGGCCTCACACTCAGCTCACCTGTCAGCTGTGGCTCAGTGGGGAGCATTCTCACCTCCGAGACAGAATGTCGGGAGCTCAAATCCCGCCCCAGGGACTCGAGCTCAAAACTCCAGGTGGACACTCAGTGCAGGACTGAGGGGGTGCTGCACTGTCAGAGGTAACATCTTAAACCAAGACCTTGTACTGTCCTTGCAAGCGGGCATTAAGGAAATCATCAATTCCATGACACTATTTAAAGAGCAAGGGTGTTATTCCCCAACGTCTGTTAATATTTATCCCATGAGCAAAACCACAAATAGATCATCATCACAGAACTTGCTGTGCACCAACTGATTGCTGCCTTTTCTACATTACAACAGTAACTGCAGTTCAGAAATACCAAATGACTGTCAGGCGCTTTGGGATGTCCTGTGGTTCAGAGGGGTGCTATATAAATGCAATCTTTCTTTTGGCCTCTGGCCTGTTCAGTGCACTGTCACACAGCTCACAGCAGCAGTTCCATGTGGCTCCAGTGAGACTGCGCTTACACAGTTTAAAAGCTATGAATATTCTACTTCTAAACGACCTGGGACACTCATCAGTGACTGGGACACGGAATCTGTCAACCTTCAAATATATTCAATAAATAATCAACAGAAAGCAGCACAATAACTTCAACAAAAAAAATTCCAGCAAACGTCGTGAAGTTAACAGATCAGTCGCTCAACCTTTCCCCTTTTGTTAGACAATCAAAAGGCATTTCTGTACTCACCCACTAGACAGCTCTGCACTGTGAAGCCAGCACTCTCAGCAGCTCACAACACAACACCCGGTTTCTCTTATCCCACTGACATGTGCTTGTAGCTGCACATTAGGTGGCTGATATGACTCTGGTCACTCGCACTCCTAACCGGCTGCTTGCCTACATTCAGAGGCTGAAATCTTTGCATCTGCACAGCTTCCTTCCCTCAATAGCTCACTTCAAATGCAAGCATGACTCATGCCTGAAACCAACAGCCTGTCGCTACACGATTTATATGTGTGGAATTCAGTCACTCAGACCCTTCTCTCAGGCATAAACAAAGGACCTCGTTAGTTTTCTCTCTCTCTCTCAACCACTGACTGTTGAAGCTACTCCATTCTCCCGTACCTGTCACATTCACCCCCATTAACAGCAATCTGCCCTTTAAACACAGTGTGAACTTCACCGACTCCCTCCCTACCAAAACACACACAAAAAACACCCATTTCACAACGGAGCTTTTTCACTGCGAACTCACCCCATTGTCAAACAGTTCATCAAACTGTAAGGCTGGGGCTGAACAAGGCCAAACAAAGAGGGAGCTTTAAACTGATCAAGAACATCGGGAAAGATCAACCCCCCTACCCCCCAAAATCAAACACGGCCAACAGCCCCAGATTCACATTACAGTATAGACTAGCTTTAGAATATTAGGAGGAGAAAAGAAATTGGAGGAAGTTGGGGGAAGCAGTGGCATTCTGGTAGTTTCACAGGATTAGTAACTCAGGATAATGTGGCTGGGACGCGGGTTCGAATCCCACTATGGCAGATAGTGAAATTTAAACTCAATTTTTAAAAAAAATCAGGAATTAAAATTCTAACGATGCCCATATTGTTGATCATCATAAAATCCTGATTCACTGATGTCCTTTAAGGAAGGAAATCTGCTGTCCTTACCCGGTCTGGTCTACATGCGAGTCCAGAGCCACAGCAATTAGTAACAGGCAATTCACGTTGGCCCAGCCAGCAACACCCCAACCAATGAATAAGAATAAAATTGGAATTTATGTCCCAAGAGTTGGGCAGAGTCCAGAGTGGGGGACGGAAGCAGTGCGCAGTGAGAATCGATCTAAGCCAGTTAGTGAAGCTCAAAGCAGCTGAAAGACCTTTGCGGAGAGATTGACTCGCTCAGACTCAACACCCTCCCCTCTTTATCTGTTCCTTTGAAAAAATACATCAATAAAATAAATGAAAGCAGACTGACAGCTCCGGATGGCACATGGTAACATACTCAACAGAGAATCTTAGCTAATTCAATGTCAGTGGTTTTCCATGGCCAATGATGGACCTCAGCTTCTTGTGCTGTCCAGTGGTCACCAAAGACATCTTGTGCTCCCTCACCAGGAACACCTGACCACAAACATTGCCATGGAAAAGGGGCAAACAGTAAGGCCATACACCCAAGAGATTGCCCGCTGCCTGGACATGTTAATGGGCATCTTGGTCAGACACAGGAACAGATTAACAACACGGCCCCCCTCCCTGCCCCACATGGCCTGTCCAAGGGTCAGGGGCAATGGGAATGAAGTCTGTGCTCAAACTGATATCCTTCAGCTGTTAACCTGCCCAATGTGATATTAACAGGGGTACAGGCTACGGCCTGACCCCCCGGTTGTCTCCCCCGGGAGTCCGCGGCCTAACCATCCCCCCCCCCCCCCCCCCACAATGGTCTGACCAGCCGCGGCCTCCCCACCCCAGGGTCTCCATCCTCGGTCTGAACCCCCCTCACCCCCCAAGGGTCTCTGCCTCAGTCTGAACCACCCCCCCCCGTCTCTGCCTTGGTCTGAACCCCCTGGGGTCCCCGCTGTCTGACACCCCCCTGCCCCAGTCCCTGCTGTGGCCTGACCCCCTGGGGTCTGTGCCTCGGTCTGACCTGCCCCCCCCCCGCCCCCCTCCCCTCCCCTCCCTGGCAGTCCCCGCTGCGTTCTGACTGCTCAGAGAACGGAATGCCCACCAAGCATCAGATGGATTTCACTCTCTTAGGTTTAATCAGTCCCAGCACTCCGCCCACACTCAGGGTGCCCAGAATACTCAAGGGCTCTCATGGTCTGAATATCAGTGGACAGGGGTTTTCCCCACCCACACACCTGCCCACTCACTCTGGGCCAGCTGCTGAGTCAGGGACCAGTGTGAATCACAGTAACCTCCAAACAGCAGGGAATGTCCCCCACCGTGTCTGCCCAGCCCCACTGACCTTCCAGTATTACTTGCCCTGCTTCCCACACTATACATAGCATATTGCTACACACACTCTCACACACACACACACACACACACACACACACACACACGCAGACACAGACACACACACATGCATGCATGGACAGCACACACAAACCCCCTAAATACAGGGCAAGTTGGGGGGGGGAAGATTGATGGAATTGTAAAGGGATTGGTGTGGGAGGAATGGGTTTGAATTTACGGGGCATTGGCATCAGTATTGGGGTAGGTGGGACCTGTTCAGGTGGGATGGGGTTGGTCTGAACCGTGCTGGGACCAGAGACCTGGCGAATCGTGTAAATACGACTGTAGACAGGGCTTTAAACTAATTGTGGGTGAGCTGGTGGCGCAGATCAACACAAATGGATATGATCTGGTGGCCATTACAGAGACGTGGCTGCAAGGTGACAGGGACTGGGAGCTGAATGTCCAGGGGTATCAAGTGTTTAGGAAGGATAAGCGGGAGGAAAAAGGGGGGGGTGCGTAGCTCTGCTGATTAAGGATAGCATCAGGGTGGTAGTAAGGGATGATATAGGAACCAAAGAGCAGAAAGTGGAATTGTTGTGGGTGGAGATTAGGAACAGCAAAGGGAGGAAGACGCTGGTGGGTGTCGTCTATAGGCCCCCAAATAATGACCTGGAGGTGGGGCGGGCTGTTAACGCACAAATAAGTGCTGCGTGCAGGAATGGAACGGCGATAATTATGGGGGATTTCAATCTACATATTGATTGGTCGACCCATGTTGGACGCGGTGGGCTCGAGGAGGAGTTCTTGGAATGCTGCCGGGATAGTTTCCTTGAACAGTATGTGTTGGAACCGACGAGGGAGCGAGCTATCTTGGATCTGGTGTTATGTAATGAGACGGGTAGAATTAGGGACCTTGTGGTGAAGGATCCTCTTGGGGAGAGTGATCATTGTATGGTGGAGTTTCTGGTGCAGATGGAGGAGGAGAAAGTGGGGTCCCAGACATGTGTCCTTTGTTTGAACAGAGGGGAGTACGGTAGGATGAGAGAAGAATTGGCGAATGTTGACGGGCGGAGCGCGTTGGAAGGTAGGTCTGCTGAGGAGCAGTGGAGGATCTTTAAGGAGATCTTTCTTGGTGCTCAGCAGAAATTTATTCCGATGGTTAAAAAAGACTGTAGGAGGAAAGGTAATAAGCCATGGATAACGAAGGAGGTGAAGGAAAGTGTTAAATTAAAAGCGGAGGCGTTTAGAGTAGCTAAGAGTAGTGGGCGAGAAGAGGATTGGGAGAGGTTTAAATGTCAACAAAGATTGACAAAGAAGTTGATAAAGAAGGGTAGGAGAAACTATGAAGCTGGGCTAGCGCTTAATATAAAAAAGGATAGCAAGAGTTTTTATAAATATATGAAAAGGAAGAGGCTGGCTAGGGTGAACGTTGGACCCTTAGAGGATGAGAGGGGGGACTTAGTGAAAGGGGATGGGGAAATGGCTGAAGTCTTGAATAACTTTTTTGTTTCGGTCTTCACGGAGGAGGACGTGAATAATTTGCCGGGTGTTAGCGATGGAAAGGTGGTAGGACTGGAGGGTCTCAATGACATTATTGTTACTAGAGAGGCGGTGCTCGACAGACTTGAGGGACTGATTGTGGACAAGTCCCCAGGACCAGATGGAATGCATCCGAGGGTTCTGAAAGAAATGGCGGAGGTGATAGTGGATGCCTTGGTGGTTATTTTCCAAACGTGGCTGGATTCCAGGGAAGTGCCGGAAGATTGGAAAACGGCTAATGTTACGCCGTTGTTTAAGAAGGGTGGCAGGCAAAAGGCGGGGAATTATAGGCCGGTTAGTTTAACGGCTGTTATAGGTACAATGTTAGAATCCGTCATCAAGGAGGAAATAGCGAGGCACCTTGAGGGGAATTGCTTGATAGAGCAGACGCAGCACAGTTTCGTTAAGGGGAAGTCGTGTCTGACAAATATATTGGAGCTCTATGAGGATGTGTCTAGGGCGGTGGATAGAGGAGAGCCGGTGGATGTGGTCTTTCTTGATTTTCAGAAGGTGTTTGACAAGGTACCTCACAAGAGGTTATTGCAGAAGGTAAGGGGGCATGGAGTTGGGGGTAGGGTGTTAGCATGGATAGAGGATTGTTTGTCAAATAGGGGGCAGAGAGTGGGGGTCAATGGGTGCTATTCGGATTGGCGGATGGTGACTAGTGGAGTGCCCCAGGGGTTGGTGCTGGGGCCTCAGCTATTTACCATTTATATAGATGATCTGGAGGAGGGAACCGAGCGTATGGTGTCGAAATTTGCTGATGACACCAAGATTGGTGGAACGGCAAATTGCACAGAGGGTGTGGAGAGTCTGCAGAAGGATCTAGATAGGCTAGGCGAATGGGCCAGGAACTGGCAAATGGAATTTAATGTTGGCAAGTGCGAGGTGGTCCACTTTGGTAGGAAGAATGGTAGGAAGGATTATTACTTACGTGGCGAAAAACTGCAGCAGGCGACGGTGCAGAGGGACCTCGGGGTCCTTGTGCATGAGTCGCAAAAACCCAGCCTGCAGGTGCAGCAGGTGGTCAGGAAGGCTAATGGGATGCTGGCCTTCATAGCAAGGGGGATTGAATATAAAAGTAGGGAGGTCTTGCTGCAGCTGTATAGGGCATTGGTGAGGCCGCAGCTGGAGTACTGTGTGCAGTTTTGGTCGCCACACTTTCGCAAGGATACTTTGGCCTTGGAGGGAGTGCAGAGGAGGTTTACTAGGCTGATACCGGAGTTGAGGGGGTTGAGCTATGAGGAGAGGCTGAATAAACTAGGCTTGTACTCGTTAGAGTTTAGAAGAATGAGGGGAGATCTCATTGAGACGTATAAGATGATGAATGGGATGGATAGGATAGAGGTGGAGAGACTCTTCCCACTCAGAAAGGACAGTAGGACTAGGGGGCACAGCCTCAAGATAAAGGGGGGGGGGGCGGTTTAGAACGGAGTTGAGGAGGAACTTCTTCACTCAAAGGGCGGTGAATCTCTGGAATTCTTTGCCCGTTGAGGTGGTGGACGCTGCCTCGCTCAATATTTTCAAGACGCGGGTTGATGGGTTTTTGATAAGCGAGGGGATTAAGGGTTATGGGGAGAGGGCGGGAATGTGGAACTGAGCAGCGACAGATCAGCCATGATCTTATTGAATGGCGGGGCAGGCTCGAAGGGCTAGATGGCCTACTCCTGCTCCTATTTCTTATGTTCTTATGTAAAGTGAGTGATGAGGGACAGGCAGCATAAAAGGACAAGGCGTTAGGTTTCTGCGGAAGAACTTGCAGAGAATGAGAGCTGGTGGGATGAAGGGATACAGGGAGAAGGTGGGTTTGATTAACCAAAAAGCAATGGATTGATCAAAGCTGATCTGTGAATATGTTTGCAGTGATACAAGCTGGTACAAAGCCCAGGGCAGACATTCCCTGACCTGCCAACAGGGAGAGAGCTTTTTGAGTTTTTGTGTAGTGTTAGAGTCCCTTTCCGTGTAGTTGTAGAACTGAAGTGGCAAAGGGAGAAGGAGCTGTATCAGCCTGGGTTTCTACCCATGACTCCACTCACTAAACCCCACTGAACCAACAAACCAAGGACCAGAACCAATGGAACCCCAGAGAGTCAGTGTGTGTGGAACCTGTACCCCAGTGAGAGTCAGTGTTGTGTGGGAGCTGTACCGCAGTGAGAGTCAGTGTTGTGTGGGACCTGTACCCCAGTGAGAGTCAGTGTTATGTGGGAGCCGTACCCCAGTGAGGGTCAGTGTGTGTGGGAGCCGTACCCCAGTGAGAGTCAGTGTGTGTGGGACCCCTTCCCCAGTGAGAGTCAGTGTGTGGAACCCGTACCCCAGTGAGAGTCAGTGTGTGTGGGACCTGTACCCCAGTGAGAGTCAGTGTGTGTGGGTCCCGTACCCCAGTGAGAGTCAGTGTGTGTGGGTCCCCTACCCCAGTGAGAGTCAGTGTGTGTGGGTCCCCTACCCCAGTGAGAGTCAGTGTGTGTGGGTCCCCTACCCCAGTGAGAGTCAGTGTTGTGTGGGACCCGTACCCCAGTGAGAGTCAGTGTGTGTGGGACCCGTACCCCAGTGAGAGTCAGTGTGTGTGGGTCCCCTACCCCAGTGAGAGTCAGTGTGTGTGGGTCCCCTACCCCAGTGAGAGTCAGTGTTGTGTGGGACCCGTACTCCAGTGAGAGTCAGTGTGTGTGGGACCCGTACCCCAGTGAGAGTCAGTGTGTGTGGGACCCGTACCCCAGTGAGGGTCAGTGTGTGGAACCCGTACCCCAGTGAGAGTCAGTGTGTGGAACCCGTACCCCAGTGAGAGTCAGTGTGTGTGGGAGCCGTACCCCAGTGAGAGTCAGTGTGTGTGGGAGCCGTACCCCAGTGAGAGTCAGTGTGTGTGGGACCCGTACCCCAGTGAGAGTCAGTGTGTGTGGGACCCGTACCCCAGTGAGTGTCAGTGTTGTGTGGGTCCCGTACCCCAGTGAGAGTCAGTGTTGTGTGGGAGCTGTACCCCAGTGAGAGTCAGTGTTGTGTGGGACCTGTACCCCAGTGAGAGTCAGTGTGTGTGGGAGCCGTACCCCAGTGAGAGTCAGTGTGTGTGGGACCCCTTCCCCAGTGAGAGTCAGTGTGTGGAACCCATACCCCAGTGAGAGTCAGTGTGTGGGACCCGTACCCCAGTGAGAGTCAGTGTGTGTGGGACCTGTACCCCAGTGAGAGTCAGTGTGTGTGGGAGCCGTACCCCAGTGAGAGTCAGTGTGTGTGGGTCCCGTACCCCAGTGAGAGTCAGTGTTGTGTGGGAGCCGTACCCCAGTGAGAGTCAGTGTTGTGTGGGTCCCGTACCCCAGTGAGAGTCAGTGTGTGTGGGTCCCGTACCCCAGTGAGAGTCATTGTGTGGGACCCGTACCCCAGTGAGAGTCAGTGTGTGTGGGACCCGTACCCCAGTGAGAGTCAGTGTGTGTGGGACCCGTACCCCAGTGAGAGTCAGTGTGTGTGGGAGCCGTACCCCAGTGAGGGTCAGTGTGTGTGGGAGCCGTACCCCAGTGAGAGTCATTGTGTGGGACCCGTACCCCAGTGAGAGTCAGTGTGTGGGACCCGTACCCCAGTGAGAGTCAGTGTGTGTGAGACCCGTACCCCAGTGAGAGTCAGTGTGTGTGGGACCCGTACCCCAGTGAGAGTCAGTGTGTGTGGGAGCCGTACCCCAGTGAGGGTCAGTGTGTGTGGGAGCCGTACCCCAGTGAGAGTCAGTGTGTGTGGGACCCGTACCCCAGTGAGGGTCAGTGTGTGTGGGAGCCGTACCCCAGTGAGGGTCAGTGTGTGTGGGAGCCGTACCCCAGTGAGAGTCAGTGTGTGTGTTCACATGAACGGGTGACAAGAAGATTTCACATTTTAATACGTTTTCTGTAACAACAGACTAAAAGCAGTATTGAAAAACATTATTTTTGTAGACAATATATATTTTAAACCGTAGACCAGAACTTCTAACATAACAGGGAAAAAAAAACACCATCAGGTCAACATTATATTTTAGGTTGACATTCCTCGCTCCTAAAGGTTTACTTCCAATCCTTTTTCCCAGCTTAGGAAGTTTTAACTCCAGAATTGTTTCACATGGTGCATGACCTCTCGGAGATTTTTCCCTCAGACTAAAGCCAGGTGAATCTTCCAGCCCTATTTTACTCCCCATTAATTTGGTCTTTTTGATCTCAGTGTCAGCTTCTATCTGCAATGCTGTATATTGCGCCAAAGGGATTTTCAGCATCTACCAACTCTCCCTCTCTCAGATTCTGGTGGGTAACAATGTCTGTAAGTTTTCAGAAAAATGTTAGAAATCCTTCCCCTCTCAAAAGCCATCTCTGTGGCAGCATGAATGGAGCCAAGGAGCAGAACGTGGAATCGTTGTGGGTAGAGATTAGGAACAGCAAAGGGAGGAAGACGCTGGTGGGTGTCGTCTATAGGCCCCCAAATAATGATCTGGAGGTGGGGCGGGCTGTTAACACGCAAATAAATGCAGCGTGCAGTAATGGGACGGCCGTAGTTATGGGGGATTTCAATCTGCATATTGATTGGTCGACCCATGTTGGACGCGGTGGGCTCGAGGAGTTGTTCTTGGAATGCTGCCGGGATAGTTTCTTTGAACAGTGTGTGTTGGAACCGACGAGGGAGCGAGCTATCTTGGATCTGGTGCTATGTAATGAGGCGGGTAGAATTAGGGAACTTGCGGTGAAGGATCCTCTTGGGGAGAGTGATCAGTGTATGGTGGAGTTTCTGGTGCAGATGGAGGAGGAGAAAGTGGGTTCCCGGATGCGCGTCCTTTGTTTGAACAGAGGGGAGTACGGTAGGATGAGAGAAGAATTGGCGAATGTTGACTGGGGGAACACGTTGGAAGGTAGGTCTGCTGAGGAGCAGTGGAGGATCTTTAAGGAGATCTTTCTTGGTGCTCAGCAGAAATTTATTCCGGTGGTCAAAAAGGACCGTAGGAGGAGAGGTAATAAGCCATGGATAACGAAGGAGGTGAAGAAAAGTGTTAAATTAAAAGCGGAGGCGTTTAGAGTAGCTAAGAGTAGTGGGCGAGAAGAGGATTGGGAGAGGTTTAAATGTCAACAAAGATTGACAAAGAAGTTGATAAAGAAGGGTAGGAGAAACTATGAAGCTGGGCTAGCGCTTAATATAAAAAAGATAGCAAGAGTTTTTATAAATATATAAAAAGGAAGAGGCTGGCTAGGGTGAACGTTGGTCCCTTAGAGGATGAGAAGTGGGACTTAGTGGTAGGGGATGGGGATATGGCTGAGGTCTTGAATAACTTTTTTGTTTCGGTCTTCACGGAGGAGGACGTGAATAATTTGCCGGATGTTAGAGATGGAAAGGTGGTAGGACTGGAGGGTCTCAATGACATTACTGTTACTAGAGAGGTGGTGCTCGACAGACTGGAGGGGCTGATTGTGGACAAGTCCCCAGGACCGGATGGAATGCATCCGAGGGTCCTGAAAGAAATGGCGGAGGTGATAGTGGATGCCTTGGTGGTTATTTTCCAGATGTCGCTGGATTCCGGGGAAGTGCCGGAAGATTGGAAAACGGCTAATGTTACGCCGTTGTTTAAGAAGGGTGCCAGGCAAAAGGCGGGGAATTATAGGCCTGTTAGTTTAACGTCTGTTGTAGGTAAAATGTTAGAATCCGTCATCAAGGAGGAAATAGCGAGGCACCTTGAGGGGAACTGCTTGATAAAGCAGACGCAGCACGGTTTCGTTAAAGGGAAGTCGTGTCTGACAAATTTACTGGAGTTCTATGAGGATGTGTCTAGGGCGGTGGATAGAGGAGAGCCGGCGGATGTGGTCTTTCTTGATTTTCAGAAGGCGTTTGACAAGGTACCTCACAAGAGGTTATTGCAGAAGGTAAGGGGGCATGGAGTTGGGGGTAGGGTGTTAGCGTGGATAGAGGATTGTTTGTCAAATAGGGGGCAGAGAGTGGGGGTCAATGGGTGCTATTCGGATTGGCGGATGGTGACTAGTGGAGTGCCCCAGGGGTTGGTGCTGGGGCCTCAGCTATTTACCATTTATATAGATGATCTGGAGGAGGGAACCGAGTGTAGGGTGTCGAAATTTGCTGATGACACCAAAATTGGTGGAGAGGCAAATTGTGCGGAGGGTGGGGAGAGTCTACAGAAGGATCTAGATAGGCTGGGCGAATGGGCCAGGAAATGGCAAATGGAATTTAATGTTGGCAAGTGCGAGGTGGTCCACTTTGTTAGGAATAATGGTAGGAAGGATTATTACTTACGTGGAGAAAAACTGCAGCAGGCGACGGTGCAGAGGGACCTCGGGGTCCTTGTGCATGAGTCGCAAAAACCCAGCTTGCAGGTGCAGCAGGTGGTCAGGAAGGCGAATGGGATGCTGGCCTTCATCGCGAGGGGGATTGAATATACAAGTAGGGAGGTCTTGCTGCGGCTGTATAGGGCATTGGAGAGGCCGCAGCTGGAGTACTGTGTGCAGTTTTGGGCGCCGTACTTACGCAAGGATATTTTGGCCTTGGAGGGAGTGCAGAGGAGGTTTACTAGGCTGATGCCAGAGTTGAGGGGGTTGAGCTATGAGGAGAGGCTGAATAAATTAGGCTTGTACTCGTTAGAGTTTAGAAGAATATGGGGAGATCTCATTGAGACGTATAAGATGATGAATGGGATGGATAGGATAGAGGTGGAGAGACTCTTCCTGCTCAGAAAGGATAGTAGGACTAGGGGGCACAGCCTCAAGATAAAGGGGGGGCGGTTTAGAACAGAGTTGAGGAGGAACTTCTTCACTCAAAGGGTGGTGAATCTCTGGAATTCTCTGCCTGTTGAAGTGGTGGAGGCTACCTCGCTAAATATTTTTAAGACGCGGGTTGATGGGTTTTTGATAAGAGAGGGGATTAAGGGTTATGGGGAGAGGGTGGGAATGTGGAACTGAGCCACGACAGATCAGCCATGATCTTATTGAATGGCGGGGCAGGCTCGAAGGGCTAGTTGGCCTACTCCTGCTCCTATTTCTTATGTTCTTATGAATCACATGGGCCTTTTATACAAAAAAAAAAGGTGATTACCTATCATTGAGAACTTGCTTTCATTTTGGAACTAAGTGGACAGTTTAAAGCACAACTGTTTACAACTTGGGATTCTCAACATTTTTCTGGAACTTGGGATTCATACAGTCTATCCACTGTTAGCACACAGGCTGCTGCCATTGTCTTCAAGCATAAACAACTTACACTTTCTCTCAGTAAAACAATCTGAGCTTCCTTTAATCTCTAACAAACAAACCACCTTGGACTTGCTGTAAAGCAGGCTTCAGAACAGGTTCAATGATCCCCTTCATCTTACCTTAAAGATAAAATTCCAAAACATAACATCATCACTGTAACAATAAACACTAGCATAGATCAGCTGGGGCAAATGGCCTGTTTCTGTTCTAGAAATTCCATGTAATTCACACCTGCCACATTCATGTAACATGCGGAGAAACATAAACACGGAACAGAATAAGTTACAGCATACAGTTACAGTACTTAGTGGAGAAGGATAAATATTTGATAGATCGAGGAATAGAGAGCTATGGGGAAATGGCACAGAAAGGAGTTGAGATCGGCAAGGTATTGAATGGCAGGGCAGGCTTGAAGGGTCTCGTGGCCATTCCTGCTTTTATTACTTGTGTGCGCCCCCGATCCCCTGTGCTTAGTTCCTTGTATTATGGAACAAGAAAGGTGTTTTGAGTGGCCTCGACATCACTGACTGATCCAGAGACAGACTTGCATTGCTGGCAAATGGCAGGCTTCCCTAAGTAACGGTGCCAGGTGTTAAGTCTCGCGTGTCACTGCTCAGCAACCATCTCACAGCTTGCTGACAATCTGTGGGCAGTTTTAGCTGTGGCTGTCTGCTGTACACAGGAAAACACACACCTTTAAGGTCAGGAGAAATCCATGGAGATCAATCAGGACTGGAACTGCAGTCTGTGAATGTGAGGAAAAGGAGTTAAAGAGCATAAAGATTGCGTTTCTCCCTGGCACCTTTCATCATCTCAGGGTATCTGCTTCTATAAATAAAAAAATTTCTATAAATATGTGAAGAGAAAAAGATTAATAAAGACAAATATAGGTCTCTCAAGATCAGAAACTGGAAATTTATGATTGGGAACAAAGAAATGGCAGAAGAATTGAACACAGGTTCTGTCTTCACAAAAGAGGGTAAATAACAACCCAGAAATGTTAGGGAACCCAGGGTCTGCTGAGAGAGAGGAAATGAAGGAAATCAGCTTTAGTAAGAAAATGGTGCTGGGGAAATTAATGGGGTTAAAGACTGACAAATCCCCAGGATCTGACTGATAATCTACATCCCAGAGTACAAAAGGAAGTGGCCCTGGAAATATTGGAAACATTGGTGGTCACCTTCCAAACTTCTAAACACTGGAGCAGTTTCTGTAGATCGGGAGGGCGTAGCAAATGTAACCCCATTATTTAAAAAGGGAGAGAGAGAGAAAAGGGAGAATTACAGAGCAGTTAGTCTGACATTGATAGTGGGAAAAATACTAGAGTTTATTATAAAAAGTAGTAACAGAACATTTGGAACACATTAATGGGATTGGACAAAACCAGCATTGGTTTATGAAAGGCAAATCATGTTTAACAAATTTACTGGAGTTTTTTGAGGATGTAACTAATAGAGCAGATAAGGGTGAACCACTGGATGTGGTGCATTTGGTCTTTCAGAAAGCTTTTGATAAAATTCTTTATAGCAGGTTAGTGAGCAACATTAAAGCACATGGGATGGGGGTAATGTACTGGGAAGGATGGAGTCTCTGCGGTGTAGGAAGCTATTTGGCCCATTGAGTCTATACCAACTCTCCAAAAGAGCATTTTACCCCGGCCTCAAAACAGCCCATCTCATAACCCCACATATTTGCCATGGCGAATCCACTTAACCTACACATCATTGGACAGGCAAAAGGGTGTAGGAATTAAGGGGTCTTTTTCTGAGTGGCAAGCAGCGAGTAGTGAGGTATCACAGTGTTCAGTGCTTGGGCCCCAGCTGTTTATGGTATATATAACAACCAGGATAAGGGAACGAAATGTAACATTTCCAAGTTTGCAAAACTGGGTGGAATTGTGAATTTTGAGAAAGATGCAAGGAGCTTCAAGATGAGTTAGACAAGTTGAACGACTGAGCAAACACATGGCAGATTGACTGTAATGTGGCTAAATGTGAAGTTATCCACTTTGGTGTGAGAAACAGAAGGAAAGAGTATTATTTAATTGGTGATTCATTGGGAAGTGTGGATGTATAAAAGGGTCTGGCTATCCTTGTACACCAGTCACTGAAAGTGGAGAGGCAGATGCAGCAAGCAATTAGAAAGGCAAATGCTATATTGGCCTTCATTGCAAGAGGACTCGAGTTCAGCAGCAGGAGTGTCCGACTGCAGTTACACACAGCATTGGTAAGACCACACCTACAGTACCATGTGCAGTTTTGGCCTCCCTGCCTAAGGAAATAAGAAAGGATGTCCCGAAGCATGGTACATTGGGGAGACCATGCAGACGCTACGACAACGGATGAATGAACATCGCTCGACAGTCACCAGGCAAGACTGTTCCCTTCCTGTTGGCGAACACTTCAGTGGTCATGGGCATTCAGCCTCTGACCTTTGGGTAAGCATTCTCCAAGGCAGCCTTCACGACACACGACAGCGCAGAGTCGCTGAACAGAGACTGATAGCCAAGTTCCGCACACATGAGGACGGTCTCAACAGGGATCTTGGGTTCATGTCGCACTATCTGTAACCCCCGTGACTTGCCTGGGTTTGCAAAACCTCACTTACTGTACTGTCTGGAGACAATACACATCTCTTTAAACTGTGATCAGTGCTCCTTCCACTCACATTGTCAGCCACTTCAGGTCTTGAACAGCAGGTTAGGTGTAAGGATTTGCATTCTAATCAGTAATCTCTAAACTGTCTGTGCTTTATATGCTCTGTCTGAGGCCAGAACTCTCCATTCACCTGACGAAGGGGCTAACCCGAAAGCTTGCGAGTATATTATCAAATAAATAGGTTGGACTAAAACCTGGTGTTGTCAGACTTTTTACTGTGTTTACGCCAGTCCAACACCGGCATACCCACATCATAAGGAAATACCAACCATAGAGGGAATGCAGCTGGGGGTCACTAGGCTGATACCGGGGTTGGTGGGACTGTCCAACGATCAGAATCAGGGGTCACAGCCTCAGGATAAGGGATAGACCATTCCAGACTGAGATGGGCAAAGATTTCTTCACTCAGAGGGTGGTGAAACTGTGGAATTCTTCATCGTGCTGCCCCTGCACTGTCAGGCAAATCACTGAAAGTATTCAAGAAAGTGATAGATTATATTTTAGATTTTAATGGCATCAAGGGGGATGGGGAGAAAGTGGAAATATGGAATCAATACAGAGGATCAACCATGGTCAAGTGGAATGGTGGAAGAGGTCCAAAGGACCTATTCCTGTTCCTAGTTTCCATGCCATTGAGATACTCAGTGAAGTTCAGTCCCTGTTCGAACACAAAAAACACAGCAGCAGATATCCTTCTACAGCACCTCCCAAACCTGAGACTACTGCCGTCGAGAAGGACAAAGGCAGCAGACACATGGGAGGTTTCTCTCCAAACCACTCAACATCCTGACTTAGAAATAAATCACAGCTCCTTCACCGTCGCTGAGTCAAAATCCTGGAACTCCCTCTCCAATAGCATTGTGGGTGTACCTACACCTCAGGGGTTCAAGAGGGCAGCTCACCTATTATCTTCTCAAGGGGCAATTAGGGATGAGCAATAAATGCTGACCTAGCTGGTGGGACCACATCCAGTTTTTAAAAAACACAGCAAGATCCCACAAATGATAAGGATTGAGACAATCTGTTTTGCTTGCTATGATCTCTCTGGCCTTCGCAGTTTGTCCATTTAGCAATATTAAAATTTTATCAATTGGAAAAATAATTCAAAGAGATTTCTGTGGCTGCTCCAGCACACACTGCTCCTGCATCATCCAGTGGGAAGTACTGTGACAGGAATCTGAAATCCCTGCTGTTCCACGCAGACCGAGAAACCTGCTCTCAAGATCATCACTGATTAAAACTGTAACTGCCACCAACCGTCCAGCACTGGCAACCCACAGCCACGGTGAAACACGGCAAAGCAAAATACACCCAAAACCCTTTCCCCCCACCCCTCACCTACTGGTCAAAGGTAAACAAACCATTTCCCTCAAACATCATGTTTAAGAACAGGTTTTATTCTCATTGATCACATTGCTGTTTTGGGCATTTGCCACTTGCTGACTTCCTTTTTTTAAAAAGGTCCTTTGCTGACTGGGAAGCATTTTGGGACATCCCTTAGTTCAATTATAGAATCCCTACACTACCTGCACCGACTCTCCAACAGAACAACCCATCCAGTCCTTACCATTACAACCCCAAGTTTTTACCCCATTAATCCCCACACATCTTTGAGCGCTAAGGGGCAATTTGGCACAGCCAATCAATGTAACCTGTACAGTTTTGGGTCCCTGGCGCTGTGAAGCAGTGATAACCACCGTGCCACAACGCTGCCCTGGCACTGTGAGGCAATAGTGCTAACCACTGTGCCACTATGCCATTCCCTGGCACTGAGGCAGCAGTGCTAACCACCATGCCACTTCGTCAGTGAAAAGAATTAGAGAAATGCAAGCCTTTGTTTTCCATAATACTAGTGAGCTATTTAGCCAATCCCACCTCCCCATTGGAGAGACTTGCACTGAGGCTGGGACTCAGGCTTGAGGTGAAGCGTATAGAAAGAAAACTTTAGACTTTTAACACAACTTTTAACAAAACTAGAAAGTGACTCAACAAATCCCTGAAAGGAGTCTCGCCAATCTGGAAGATTCATAAAAACCAGTTTGAGATGAGAATTGGGAAGGGGATTACTCAGGAGCTGGTTACTGCAGGTCAACATGGGCTGAGAATTAGTTAGCATTTACAGCAGTGAAAAGGCTGGCTAAACAGAATCAATAAGACAAAAACCTGTTAATCACTTTTCAATTACCAGTAGTTATACTGCTAATGGCGCCAAATAAAAACCACTTTGATCTTGGGAGCGACGCGTGCAATGCAGTTAACCCTCAATTACCCTTTTGATTTATTCTGCTGCAGCTGCGCTGAAAATCTGATCTGTTCCCCAGATTAGAAAGTGGTGTTGAAAGGGTTAAGTGGCCCTGGCTGAATAGTCCCCATCATTGCACTTGGAAATTCCAAGCTTGTTACAAGATGAAGGAGTCCGTTTGAATGTAGTTGGAGTGAACAGTGAGACAGGCAGTCGTGTCTGTCTGGACCGATCCCAACCCCTCTGAGGAAATTTTTAAAAGGTATATGTATTCGCAAAAGAAGGAACAAAGCAGTGCAGCTGCAGGTCGAGTCAATAAATCCTTTGCTGCTTCTCTGCTGCTCGAGTGAAACACTGAAGGCAGGAGAGACAACACAAAGTTAAAAGAGTTCCTGAACTCAAATCCCTTCAAGCACTGCAAGATCCAACAGCTTTGCAAGATTAAAAAAAACCCTTTGGATTCCTCCATTTTTGCCCCAGAGCACAGGAAAGTGAGGAGAGTGCCTACAAGTTACTTTCTTGTCAGCTAATTCTTTTTAATGTGTTGCCCAGGAGTTTGAGTGATTTAAGTTTAACAGTTCCATTACACGATGAAAGGAAATCTACATTCAGCCCAGGAGAACCCAAGTTCAAGCAGGAACACGGAGAAAACCTTGGGTATGAAATGCTCTCTGGAATTGTACTTCTGCTATCGGAGGTCACCCCAGGCTGGGGTAAGGCCGAAAGCCGTTTCCCTCCAACTCCTCACCCAATAGGCTGTTCCACAACATGTGAGCCTGGACAGTACATGTTAGCAGGCTGCTCAACTGAGCCTCAATCCCGTTGTCAGTCAGCACCCTGTCTGGTTAATTTTGAGGAGGACCAATGGGAATGAGGAGCAAGTTTCCTCCCCGCCCCTGTCCATCATGCCTAGAGAAGCTTCATAGCCAATGACTCGATGGGTCGCACACTCACCAGATCTCACTTGAGAAACCCCAGTCCAAAATCTAGGTCAGTGCCTTACCGAGGAACTGCTGTTAAAGATGCCGTCATTCCAGGAAGATTCTCTTCTTGCTTCTTCAGGCATTTATTTAAAAGATCAGGAATGCTCTCCTGGTATCCTGGCCAATATTCACTTGTCCACTAAACGAATTATCCAGTCAGTGATCACACTGCTGTTTGTGGGGTTTTACTGGGCACATCCTGCTGGTTTAAGTTGGCTGCCGTATTTCCAAAAGTGTGTACAGCAGCTAATTAAGGAAGACACTTTGGAATGCCCTGAAGTCTTGTTGGGTGCTATATAAATGCAGACTCCACATGGAACACCAAGAGAAACACGCAGTCACTGCTCCTCATATAGTTCAGACCGAGAGCTGGCGATACACTGAGTCAGACAGGAGGAGGAAGCAGAGTTCCTGGTGGAACCAGTACTCGTGCTGTTGGTGGGAGGCTTGTTGGTGCTTGTACAATGCAGGCAGCACCACGCTCAGTACTGTCAGTATTGATGTTAATGAAAGCGCTCTGGGAGTGGAGTTACTGCACTCTGCGGCAGCTGGCATCTCAGATTTCTGTCCACGACATATCAGCAACTACTCAGACACCAATAACTGAATTTATATAGTGCCTTTAATGTGGTAAAATGGTCCAAAGTGCTTCACTCAACTCTGAATTTGAGCAAATAAGGAGATATTGGGACAAAAGTTCAGCAAAGGGAATAAGTTTTAAGGAATAAAATCAGAAAATGCTGCAAAATCTCAGCAGGTCAGACAGCAGCTGTGGAAAGAGAACAGAGCCAACATTTTGAGTCTAGATGACCCTTTATCAGGACTGAGAGCAAGGAGAATCAGCAGAGATTTATACCGTTGAGGAGGAGGGGATGGAATGGGACAAAAGGAATGTAAATGAGGATACAGAAGGCTGAGAAGGAGCCAAGAGTGTCCGTTCAGTGATGAGAATGTGAGAATGACAGAACAGAGGTACAGGTTGTTACAACTGCCTGAGGAATGTGGCAGTTGCCCTGAAAGGGGGTGCTGGGGCAAGGAGGAGAGCTGGAGAATTGGTCATGAGAAAGAAGGATGACAAAATGGATAAATAGGATGAACAAAATGGAAAATAACTGGGAAGGGAACCAGGGTGGAAGGGGGGCCCAGGGTGGAGGATAGAGTTGATGCTCTGAGGTTGTTAAACTCAATGTTCAGTCCAGAAGGCTGTAAAGTGCCCAATCAGAAGATGAGGTGCTGCTCCTCCAGTTTGCATTGGGGTTCACTAGAACATTGCAAAAGGCCCAGGTCAGACATGTGGACAGGAGAGCAGGGTGGAAATGGCCAGTCAGTTTTAAGGAATGTTGGAGAAGGAATTCCAGAGTGTGGGGTCTGGGCAGCTAGAGGCACAGCAGCCAATGGTGGAGCAATGAACATCAGAAACACACAAGGCAGCAGAATTAGATGGATGGGAATTACCAAGGGTTGGGACTGGAGGAGATTCCAGAGACAGAAAGGAGTAAGACCATGCAGAGACTTGAAGACAGAGTTACAGAGATTTGCATCATGGAAACAGGCCCCTCGGCCCAACTTGTCCATGCCACCCAGTTTCTACCATCACACTAGTGCCAATTGCCTGCACTTGGTCTATATAACAACAGACAAAGGAAGAAAATTACAGCACAGGAACAGGCCCTTAGGCCCCCTCCCCAAACCTGCACCGGCCATGCTGCCCGAATGAACTAAAACCCTCTGCCCTTCCGGGGGCTGTATCCCTCTATTCCCATCCTATTTGTGTATTTGTCCAGACAACCCTTAAAACTCATTATGGGATCTGCTTCCACTACTTCCCCCACATCCCTCCATACCCATCTCACTCATGTAATTGTCATTTTTAAACCTGAGACAATGTAGGTCAGGTTGAAGAGTGAACAAAACCTGATGAGAGATCGGAGATTTGGGCAGCAAAGCTTTTAATTAGCTCGAGTTTGAGGATGGAAGATGGGAGATAGACCTGGAGAGCCTAGAGGTAACAGAGGAATGTGCGAGGATTTCTGAAATAAATGAGACAAGGTGGAACAATGTTCCCAAGGAGGATGGAAGGTGGTTTTGGTGATGGAGTGAAATATAATGACAAATGGGTCTGAGGGGTTTGGTGAAAGAGTTGACCTATGGAAACATTAAGAAGTCTCACAACACCAGGTTAAAGTCCAACAGGTTTAATTGGAATCATGAGCTTTCGGAGCGCTGCTCCTTCATCAGGTAAGATTGGACCACTGAAAGCTCGTGATTCCAAATAAACCAGTTGCTGAGACGTCTTACTGTGTCCAAACCAGTCCAATGCCAGCATCTCTACATCATGGAAACACTGGTACAAGCTGGGAGTCAAGGTCTCTAATATTATGAGGTTATTCTTGTATGGAATACAGTTTTTAATTCGTTCACGAGATGTAGATGTCTGGCTGCATCCTATTGCATTTCAGGGTCAACCACATCGCTGTGGCTCTGAGTCTCATGTGGGTCACACCGAGTAAGGAAGGCACATTTCCTTCCCTAAAAGGACATCAGCGAACCAGATGGGTTTTTCTGACAATCCATAATGATTTCATGGTCATCAGTGGATCTTTAATTCCAGATTTTTATTTAATTCAAAATTCACCAGCTGCTGTGGTGGGATTTGAACCCAGGCCCCCTTGGGTCTCTAGTTCAGTAACAATACCATTACGCCACCGCCACTGTGTAGGGGAAATCCCCAGACTAAAGAGAACCGGCAAACACCAACTCACTGGTTCCCAGAACAGTGCTAAAACTCCAAGAGCTCAGCCTTCGACAGCCCCATGACGTACAGACCAGTCGCAAACCACATCTGTTCCTGTTACTGCTCTACGCCTGAATGAAACCCTGACAGAATCATACAGAATAGAAAGAGGCCATGCTGCCCATTGAACCTCTACTGGCTCTTTGGAAGAATTGTCCAATCGGTTCCACCAGCCTGTAAAACTCTACCACTTCAGGTAGTTTCCTTTTGAAAGTTATTATTCAATCAGTTTCCTTCCAGGAGGTGCAGTCCCAATATTAACTTGCTGTGTAACTACATTTCACCTCAGCCCATTCTGCTGCCAACGGTTTAAATGGTTGTTGGTTGTGTTCGGGGGAGGGGAGTGGGTGTGCAATGGAATTTCTCTGTAAACTCTAAATGCTGAAGGGATTAAGCAGCAACAGCCAGTTTGTAAGTGGCATTTGGACAGGTAGTCAGTGGGAGCCGGTGACATCAGTAGCAGCTGTTAGCTTGAAGAGGAAGTCGATACCTCATGTCAATAAAGAGATTTTTCTCTATTAACAATCGTGAAATTCCCCGCTACTGATGGCTGCAAGCACCACCTACACAAAATAATGCAACAGCACTCACAGCAGAGAGAGGTCACAGCACAGAGATTCCCTAAATAAACACAGCAATGTGAACAATGGGAGACCTGATCCCGGGGGTAATCCCTTCCCCGATACCTCCTGCCAACTCTGGGAGCTGCTGCACATCCAGCCAGAGTGAGATTTGTGAGGGGAGGAAGAAATAAGGCGTTATCCTCACTCCAGCTCACTTAAACTGCAGCAGAATTCCTGCCTCAATGTTACAACACTCACAAATCAGTTACAGACTGGAAACCAATCGGCTGGTCAGCTGCTTGGCAAGAGATGCAC
The DNA here is from genome assembly GCF_965287045.1 of Carcharhinus amblyrhynchos. NCBI lineage: Eukaryota > Metazoa > Chordata > Chondrichthyes > Carcharhiniformes > Carcharhinidae > Carcharhinus > Carcharhinus amblyrhynchos. Next base: position 2,690,530 of record NC_137352.1, on the reverse strand, counting down.
GTCAAAGGTTGCGGTTTATTAATAATTACGTGGTGCTCGCAGTCAACACAGATAGTCACAGAAGTGTTTTTTATTTGCAGTGAGCTTTTGCTCAATACAGTGATGCCTATCTAACCTTTACACTGAATAAACAATGACTGCACAGTTACACAGTGAACAGTCCTTTACCCTGCTGAATGAACACTGATGTGCAGAGTGCAAGACCACTACATAAATTCAGTCCTCATTTACACACTTTAAGTATGAACCAAACAGCAGAAATCAACCATTCAGATTGTAGAGATCAAGTGAGCTGGAGATATAAAGCCTTCACAGAATGATTCAGTATCATCCACCGCCATCCCAGTAATATATCTCTTCACCGCTGCAAGGTTCTGCCATCTGCACACCAGCCTGTAGGTCTGCTGTTGGTCAGCTATGAAAATACTCCAGTGCCCTCCAGTGGCAATCACGTCAGTCAGTTCTGTTAAAACACTGACTGTCCCTATCAATACCTCTACATTGCTCCATCTACATCCCACTGTCATCGGTAGGTTAACAATGCCAATGTTCCACACTTCCATTCGCTAACTCGATTTTACTCAACACAACAGGAAACACCTCATGTTGCAGAAATCTGCATTTACCACATTCATAAAACATGAGTATTGCTGAAATAATACTTATTTTTGCCGAAGCTTCTCATATAATAATCATCAGGGCAATTCACAAGAATACCAAATTGTAAAGGCACCAACAATTTACACTGTATGAGAAAAGATGGCCGATAGGTTAGCAAATGGACTCTGGTCAGTAGAAGCATTGCCATGTAGAATGCACTGGTTGATGGTGATTGGCAGTTAACTGCCAGGCATTGTTTGAAGTTTAAACCAGGCAGCTTGACCCTGATTCAGCAGGGTGACAGGCTGTATCACAAGCCCACCCTCATGTGTTGTGATCCTTACAGTTTCATGCGCAATAACATTGGCCTTATTGGCTACCTTGTAAACTGGGTCTGAGCCATTTGTTCACAAACTCAAAGGTTGTCACTTTCAGCCAAGAAAGGTGCCCAGTCTGACCTAGGTTACCCTGGAAGGACAGAGTATCTTACCCTACCTATGTACGGTCTTCACAAATGTGAAGGAATCCTTCAATGTCGATGTGGAAAACATGCTCACAAACTCTCCAAACTATTCGGCCAATTCACATTATGCAGAACCAACATAGATAACAGTGTGTAAAGTAATATCACTTTTGTTTATCATGGCTGGTCTACAGATACACAGATGCAGTGAGCTGCGAGGACAAACCCAATCAGATATCCATGTTTTCAATGGAAGGGTACTTAGATATATGGAACACCACCACCTGGACCTTCCCCTCTGAGCCACACACCATCCTGACTTGTAAATATACTGGCCGTTCTTTCACTGCCGCTGGGTCAAATTCCTGGAACTCTTTTCCGAACAGCACTGTGGGTGTACCTACACCTCAAGGGCTGCAGCAGTTCAAGGATGCAGCTCATCAGCACCTTCTGAAGGGCAACTAAGGATGGGTGACAAAGGGTTAGGTTAGGCTCTATTCTCTCTCCACAGATGAAGTCAGGCCTGCTGAGATTTTCCAGCATTTCAGTTTTGTGTGGGCAATAAATGCTAGCCTAGCCAGCAAAACTCACATCCCAAGAATGAATAAAGTAACCTGCTACTCCTCGTACATTTCCAACGTGTGGATGATAAATTTGCTGAATTAAGATTTGCAGCTGTGTGCAGTAATTTCCTTGCATTGCTTATTGGGCTTCATCCTGTCCTCAAATTCACCCTCAAAATGGAGCAGTCAAATTAACTCCCTTTCTTGACGTGCTGGTTGCTGGGGGAGAGTTCTTGACCAGGCTGTATCACAAATCCACCTTCAGTGGTCAGTACGCGTGTTGGGATTCATACAGTTCCATGCACTGTGACATTGGCCATATCGCTGACCTCGTAAACTGGGCCCTAGCCATTTGCTCACAATGCAAGCTTGATGCTGAAATAGACACAACAAAGACATCCTGTGGGATGATGGTTACGCTGATTAGATCATTTAGCACCGTACAATCCACAAACTCATCAATAGCCTAAAGACTGACACTTTTGGTTCTGAAAAGTGCTCAGTCTACCCTGGAGGGTAAGGCCCTCAGATTTAAGCAACAGGTGAAGCTGGCTGCCTCTTCACACTATAACTATGCAGCAGCAACACGAACCTACAGGATGCTGAGAAGAAACCTAAAAGACGTTCTGCCCATAACACAAATGAATAATGTGGTGCATGATTTTCAATGCCAATGTGCACCTGGTTACGTAGGCCATAGTCACATCAAACAGCCTGATGTTCAGAATGTCAAGGTACAGACCACCGCTAACCAGCCCGTGCTCGCAAAACTCAAAACACAACGTCCAACATTAGATTCAGCGTGCTAAAGATTATGACGTGGAGATGTTGATGTTGTACTGGGGTAGACACAGTAAGAAGTCTCACAGCACCAGGTTAAAGTCCAACAGGTTTATTCGGAATCACGAGCTTTCGAAGTGCTGCCCCTTCGTCATCCTCCATTCACCTGATGAAGCAGTGCTTTGAAAGCTCGTGATTCCAAATAAACCTGCTGGACTTTAACCTGATGTTGTCAGACTTCTTACTGTGCTAAAAATTACACCAACAACCAATTTAAGATTGTCAGTCGGGCTCACAGTCAGGTGTCCTTGCATGTACTGGAAGCTACATATGTTAACAGAGAGAAGGATCATGTACACACTTTTCTGTACTCATTTCAGCTAAACAAAGTAAGTGAGACATTCACCAGTTCATTCCTCAGGTCAATATCTGGACCAAACAGAATGATGGATTCATAATTGGCTTAGCAGCAGGAGACAGTGGGTGGTGACAGAAAGTTGCTTCGGTGATTTCAGACCACTGACCAATGACTGGAGACCACTGACCACAGGGATCGTGCCGGACCCCCTGTTGTTCATCATTTATATAAATGACATAGATGAGGTGTAGGATCAGTAGGTTTGCTGATGACCCAAAGACTGGCCGAGTGGTTAACAGTGAGATTGAGTACCTTGGGTTACAGGAAGATATCGGCGAGATGGTCAAATGGCAGATGATAAGTGGCAGATGGAATTTAACCCTGAAAAAGTGCGAGGTGACTCATTTTAGAAGTAATTTGACAAGGAAGTGAACCATGAAAATTCTGAAGAACAAAGGGACCTTGACGTGTTTATCCAGAGATCTCTGAAGGCAGAAAAGCAGGTTAATAGGGTGGTGAAAAAAGCACATGACACACTGGCCTTTATCAAGCTGGGTACAGATTACAAAAGCAGAGAGGTCGTGATGGAGTTGTATGGAACTTTGGTGAGGCCACAGCCAGAGTACTGTGTGCAGTCCTGGTCACAACATTATAGGAAGGATATGATTGCACTGTGGAAGGGTTACAGAGGAGATTCACCAGGATGCTGCCTGAGATGGAACATTTCAGTTATAACGAGAGGTTGGGTAGGCTTGGGTTGTTTTCTCTGGAAAAGACTGAGGGGTGACCTGATTGAGGTGTTCAAGATTATGAGGTGCATGGACAGGGTGGATAGGGAGCAGCTGTTCCCCGCAGTTGAAGGGTTAGTTACGAGGGGACACAAGTTAAAAGTGAGGGTGGAAGGTTTAGGGAGAAATCTGAGGGAAAGCTTTTTAACCTAGAGGTGGTGATAGTCTGGATTGCGCTGCCTGGGAGGATGGTGGAGGCAGAATGCCTCACATCCGTTAGAAAGTACCTGGATGAGTACTTGACATGTCATAACATGCAACACTATGGACCATGTGCTGGCAAGTGGGATAAGGTGGGCAGCTCAGGACCTTTCACATGTCGGTACAGACTTGATGGGCCAAAAGGCCTCTTTGGCACTGTAGTATTCTGTGATTCTGTGAAACTGCCAGGATTAAATTTCAAACCATGCTTAGCAGTTAACTGTCAGGTATCATCAACTGGTGCATTCTCCACAGTAATGCCTCTACCAGAGTTCACCGGTCAACCAACAAGCACTCTTTACATTTGGTATTCTTCTGATTTTCCTGATGATTACAAGATGAAAAGCTTTGACCCAAAGCAAGTCTTTTTTTCAGCTATACACATGTTCTGTAAGATCGCCTAATCAGGCAGAGACGCCGTTTAAATACAACGTCTCCAAAAGTGCAGCCCTCTCTTTGTCGAGTCTCTCAGCTTCTCATCTTTGCTTATTCCTCACAAACCAGTGGTACAATTTAAAAAGCTGCACATTGAAAGGCTGTCGAACTGACAGAGATCACTCCAAACATTTCACTTGGGTACCAAACAAAAGGGTAATGAACAGTGAAGATGAAATACCTTTGAGTGTCTGTGTGTGGGGGACTCTTCAATCCTCGAGGCTTCGAGCAGCCAGAGTGAAGTGTGCCTGGGCTGTGTGACAACATCCCAGGTGAGCCTGGGCTCTTTAAGTGCTTGTTGGGGCTGGAGTTTTTCTGAGCCCGGCCTGTTTTTTGTGAGCCAGCTAACATTTTACTGTCCGTCAGCCGACTCTTCTCTTTCTTGTTTTTCTTTTGACAAACAAACTGCTCCAGAATGGGGAGCTCCTGTGTGACGGGGAGGATTCGCTGAGGGTCAGATTGCTCTGGCTGCCGAAACTCTCTCATCTCCTGAGATCACTGCAGAAAGAGAAAGAGAGACAGAGAGAAATTAAACAGCCACTTCCTGACCAAATATATAACCTGAAACTGTAAAGGAAAAAGACTTGGAAACACACAGCTAGTCAGTCAGTGTCAGGAAACAGACACATCCACTTCATATTCAGGCTATTAGGCAGTCCCAGTTCATCCCCATGGACAGTCCACACTCTTTCCAATGCTGCAATGATTTGCTGTGGACCAAGCAAGCTCTCACTTCCTGTATTTGCCGTGACTCTGTGCAGTTGTTCTCACCATGGAGTCAGAAAGTGTAGGTTTAAAGCTGTCTCTGGAATGAGCAGAGCAGGCTGCTGGTCCCACTGCAGCACGGAAGGAGCGCTGAACGGTTGCTGCTGTCTTTTGAATGAGATGTAAAGTCAGGGTCAGTCTGCTGCCTCAGAGAGAGAGACATGAGCGATCCCATGCCATAATTTTGAAAACAATGAGGTGGGGGGAGGAGTGTGGGGTGGGTGAGGTGCAGGGGATGGGGGAGTGGGATGCAGGGGGTTGGGAGGGAGGTGCAGGGGATGGGGTGGGAGAGGTGCAGGGGATGGGGGGTTTGGAGGAGGTGCGGGGGTGGGGGGTTTAGCAGAGGTGCGGGGGTTTGGCGGAGGTGCGGGGGTGGGGGGAGGCGTGGGGGATGGGGCAGGTGCGGGCGTGGGGGGAGGTGTGGGGGATGGGGGGTTTGGCAGAGGTGCGGGGTGGGGGGGGAAGTGTGTGGGATGGGGCAGGTGCGGGGGTGGGGGGAGGTGTGGGGGATGGGGCAGGTGCGGGGGTGGGGGGAGGTGTGGGGGATGGGGCAGGTGCGGGGGTGGGGGGAGGTGTGGGGGATGGGGCAGGTGCGGGGGTGGGGGGAGGTGTGGGGGATGGGGGGTTTGGCAGAGGTGCGGGGTGGGGGGGGAAGTGTGTGGGATGGGGCAGGTGCGGGGGTGGGGGGAGGTGTGGGGGATGGGGCAGGTGCGGGGGTGGGGGGAGGCACAGGGGAGGGGGTTTATCCTCAGGTGTACAAGTCAACATTCATCCAGTCAACATCAGATATTCTGAGATTTGCTTTGTACCAATTGGCACCCGAACATAAACTGCATCCTAAAACTCCAATGCTACAACACAAACAAGCAAATTATTCTCCAGAATTTCCTACCTGAAAGGGAGCAGTAGACTGAGTCACGCTAACCTGAGTTAGGGTGGATTACTAAACGTACACTGTGCTGATGTGTGAGCCTTGCCGCTGAAGTGAAGCCCATGTCACTCTGTGTCAGACTCACTCAGGACTAAATCAGTTCAACTTTAATCTATTTAAAACCCTTACTGAAAATCCTCCAATCAGGTGGCTTCTTATACAATAGAGTAGTGATCCCTGGCCAATGAAATGGGCTGACAGTAAAACATTCCTCTTCCTTCTGGAACTTTGTTGTTTCAATGTTCTGAAACAAAACATAAGAAACATCAGTGCAGCACTGACCCTCTGACAGTACAGCACTCCCTCAGCACTGACCCTCTGACAGTACAGCACTCCCTCAGCACTGACCCTCTGACAGTACAGCACTCCCTCAGCACTGACCCTCTGACAGTACAGCACTCCCTCAGCACTGACCCTCTGACAGTGCGGCACTCCCTCAGCACTGACCCTCTGACAGTACAGCACTCCCTCAGCACTGACCCTCTGACAGTGCGGCACTCCCTCAGCACTGACCCTCTGACAGTGCGGCACTCCCTCAGCACTGACCCTCTGACAGTGCGGCACTCCCTCAGCACTGACCCTCTGACAGTGCAGCACTCCCTCAGCACTGACCCTCTGACAGTGCAGCACTCCCTCAGCACTGACCCTCTGACAGTACAGCACTCCCTCAGCACTGACCCTCTGACAGTGCGGCACTCCCTCAGCACTGACCCTCTGACAGTACAGCACTCCCTCAGCACTGACCCTCTGACAGTGCGGCACTCCCTCAGCACTGACCCTCTGACAGTACGGCACTCCCTCAGCACTGACCCTCTGACAGTGCGGCACTCCCTCAGCACTGACCCTCTGACAGTGCGGCACTCCCTCAGCACTGACCCTCTGACAGTGCGGCACTCCCTCAGCACTGACCCTCTGACAGTGCGGCACTCCCTCAGCACTGACCCTCTGACAGTGCGGCACTCCCTCAGCACTGACCCTCTGACAGTGCGGCACTCCCTCAGCACTGACCCTCTGACAGTGCGGCACTCCCTCAGCACTGACCCTCTGACAGTGCGGCACTCCCTCAGCACTGACCCTCTGACAGTGCGGCACTCCCTCAGCACTGACCCTCTGACAGTGCGGCACTCCCTCAGCACTGACCCTCTGACAGTGCGGCACTCCCTCAGCACTGACCCTCTGACAGTGCGGCACTCCCTCAGCACTGACCCTCTGACAGTGCGGCACTCCCTCAGCACTGACCCTCTGACAGTGCGGCACTCCCTCAGCACTGACCTTCTGACAGGTTCTATGGATAGATACATGACAATGTTGAAGTCGAATTGGATTCTTCTTCAGTGGAATCAGAACGATGAGATTCAAATTGTATCATGGACTCTGTTTCTCTGCACAGATACTGCCAGCTGTGCCGAGAATTCCAAGATTCTCTTTGTTTCCGATTTCAGCATCGACAGCATTTCGATATTCTGATAACGGGGGATTGTCAGCGATCAACACCAACCAGGAACATGAAACTTCAAACACTTGGCATCAGAAGAGCAACTTCCCACTAACCCTGAGCCGCTGGGGCAGAGTGCTGACACTCTGGAAGCTCATTTGACCTGTTTGCCATGAGGAGGATATGTGACAACTTGCACTGACAAACACCTTCAACAAGAAACACAGACCTGGTGTATGACAGGAGAGATTATCAGACAAAAACTAACGTTGATTCAGGTAAACAGACATGGAAGTGAGTGAACTAGCAGACATGGGTTTTTAAGGAGAATGTTGAAGGAGCACGAGACTGAGAGAGAGAGAGAGAGAGAGAGAGAGATTATTCTGCAACTCCGTCCCAAGCAGCTAAAGACACAGCTGATAAACGAGATACAATGAGAAGGCATTCCGTTTCAAATTTTCCTGAAGGGGTTCTGGATCACTTGCACACGCACGCATGAATGTGCGCACACACACGTACACATGCACAGTTAACCACATCAGTTTTCTTTCTGAAATTTGTGATATCTGACTCAGATTGAGACTGGAGTCAATGATAAGGTCTCGGGAATAAGTCAATGTCCGCGGAAAGTGCCTGGCCAGGATGGGGCACCAACCGACCCAAGAACAGCTTCTTCCCTGCTGCAGCTTGCGACTTTTGAATGGACCAACCTTGCATTAAGTTGATCTTTCTCTACACCCTAGCTATGACTGTAACACGACATTCTGCACTCTCATTTCCTTCTCTATGATCAGTATGTCTGTATAGTGCGCAAGAAGCAATATTTTTCACTGTATGTTAACACAATAATAAACAAATCAAATCAGAGATGTGAGAGTGACCCTTCACTACCCCATTCTTCACACACCAGGTCAAACCAAAATCAGCACAGCTTACCACACAGACCCCCTAGTGGAGGGCAATTCATAATACTGAGTGGATAGGACTGTCCAGCAGTGAGGGGAAATGGCAAGGAGGGGCAGAGAGTGGAAAGGTGAAGGAGTGAATGGCACACTGTGGTAATAATCACAAAGCACTTTGGAACCAAGCTTAGAGAGAGGGGGGGTGGGGGGAGGAGGGTCTGGCGAGCAAGGGGGAGGGGGCGGCAGCAAAACAGAGCGTGAACGAGAGAGAAAGGGAGATTAAAACCAGAACCAGTACCTGATCACCAAATTAACATCCCGGGAATACTACAAGTTCATAAATAAAATTCCTTGGCCACCTCTCCCACGGATCCTGTTTTAATAAACTGGACTGCAAGACAGCATTGATTAGTATCTACACTTGCAGGACATTTCATTGGTTATGAACATTGTGAAATACACAGAGGTAGGAGATAAATACAAGGTTAGCGCCTCTCGGCCTACGCCTGCTCTTCATTCCTATGCAAGTCTTTCATTCACTGCGAGCGCATCTTTCATCAGCTGCTTGTGTCTATTCGGATTCAATATGCCGGAATCCATGGGAGACATTTCCACAGTGACGGTTCTCAACGCCAGACAAAGACACTGCAATGTTGTGGCCTGCAGATTGTGATAAACATCACAACACTCAAATACCCTCATTCCCCTTCCCTGGAGCAATCACTGACCCTCACTGGGGTACGGGTCCCACACACACTGACTCTCACTGGGGTACGGCTCCCACACACACTGACTCTCACTGGGGTACGGCTCCCACACACACTGACTCTCACTGGGGTACGGGTCCCACACACACTGACTCTCACTGGGGTACGGCTCCCACACACACTGACTCTCACTGGGGTACGGCTCCCACACACACTGACCCTCACTGGGGTACGGGTCCCACACACACCGACCCTCACTGGGGTACGGGTCCCACACACACCGACCCTCACTGGGGTACGGGTCCCACACACACTGACTCTCACTGAGGTACGGCTCCCACACACACTGACTCTCACTGGGGTACGGGTCCCACACACACTGACTCTCACTGGGGTACGGGTCCCACACACACTGACTCTCACTGGGGTACGGCTCCCACACACACTGACTCTCACTGGGGTACGGGTCCCACACACACTGACTCTCACTGAGGTACGGCTCCCACACACACTGACTCTCACTGGGGTACGGATCCCACACACACTGACTCTCACTGGGGTACGGGTCCCACACACACTGACTGTCTGGGATATGGGTTTCAGATGCACAAGTGTCAGTAGGGAGAGGGAGTTATCTTTGTTTTTGAGCGGGAGGTAGGTGTTGCTCTGGTTTATCTCAGTGCACGGGACATCTGATTCTCAGTGTGGCCTCTTGTTTTGTGGCTTGAAAGTTGAGATTTTTGAAAAGTCCGACATTCTCTGTACAAATAATTACAGCAGCAGTTATATAACCAGGCACAGTGGCGAAGAATCAGGGCGTGAGGCCCATCCCCCAATCCCGGCCTATTCAGTCAGGCTCAACCTCACACAACTGGTTCACAGGAATTTTTATGTAAATTTTCATTCAGTCGCCAGTCATTATTTACAACTGGAATCTCAGCCTTTTCCAGGAACTCAGTGAGAAAGATCCAATCACAAGGTTCTGTGTAATTCCAAACAGCCCCCATTTATTCAGCAGGGAAACTGTTAAATCATCAGCAAGAGGCCCAAGAGGGGGACAGACAGAGAGGGAGAGAAACAGGCAGGCAGACAGAGGGGGAGAGAGACGGAGGAAGAGAGCACAGGGTGGGGTGGGGGGAAACGGGGAGAGGGAGGGGGCAACGGGCAGTTGGAGCACAGGGAGTCGGGGAGAGGGAGGGGGAAAAGGAACGTGGAAGATGGAGATTAGTCTGAGATAAGGAAAAGTAACAAATGGAACCACTGTCGTCAAACTTTAAAACTGACATTAACTGGAATAAACCCAGTTGAACAATCACAGGTTAAACAGGGAGACACTACTGCTCTGAATGGGGTTGATTGGAAAGCTGAGAGTGTGTCCCGGTTAGCCTCTCCCCACCCTCTCTCACACAGAGATGCCAATTCCTCATTGCTCCTCAATAACAGTGACAGACGGGGGTAATGTGCCACGCACCCCACTGTCAGAGAGAGAGAAAGACAGAAAAAAAGAGACACCATCTCTCACTCTCTCTGACGAGAGAGATGCAGACTCAGAGAGAGAGAGAAAGAGAGACTCAGAGAGAGAGAGAGAGAGACTCAGAGAGAGAGAGAGACTCAGAGAGAGAGAGAGAGAGACTCAGAGAGAGAGAGAGAGAGACTCAGAGAGAGAGAGAGAGAGAGACTCAGAGAGAGAGAGAGAGAGACTCAGAGAGAGAGAGAGAGAGACTCAGAGAGAGAGAGAGAGAGAGACTCAGAGAGAGAGAGAGAGACTCAGAGAGAGAGAGAGAGAGACTCAGAGAGAGAGAGAGAGAGACTCAGAGAGAGAGAGAGACTCAGAGAGAGAGAGAGACTCAGAGAGAGAGAGACTCAGAGAGAGAGAGACTCAGAGAGAGAGAGACTCAGAGAGAGAGAGACTCAGAGAGAGAGACTCAGAGAGAGAGAGACTCAGAGAGAGAGAGACTCAGAGAGAGAGAGACTCAGAGAGAGAGAGAGAGAGAGAGACTCAGAGACAGAGAGAGAGAGACTCAGAGAGAGACTCAGAGACAGAGAGAGAGAGACTCAGAGAGAGAGAGAGAGAGACTCAGAGAGAGAGAGAGACTCAGAGAGAGAGAGAGAGACTCAGAGAGAGAGAGAGAGAGAGAGAGAGAGAGACTCAGAGAGAGAGAGAGAGAGAGAGACTCAGAGAGAGAGAGAGAGAGAGACTCAGAGAGAGAGACTCAGAGAGAGAGAGAGAGAGAGACTCAGAGAGAGAGAGAGAGACTCAGAGAGAGAGAGACTCAGAGAGAGAGAGACTCAGAGAGAGAGAGAGACTCAGAGAGAGAGAGACTCAGAGAGAGAGACTCAGAGAGAGAGAGAGAGACTCAGAGAGAGAGAGAGAGAGAGAGAGAGAGAGACTCAGAGAGAGAGAGAGAGAGAGACTCAGAGAGAGAGAGAGAGAGAGACTCAGAGAGAGAGAGAGAGACTCAGAGAGAGAGAGAGAGAGAGACTCAGAGAGAGAGAGAGAGACTCAGAGAGAGAGAGACTCAGAGAGAGAGAGACTCAGAGAGAGAGAGAGACTCAGAGAGAGAGAGACTCAGAGAGAGAGACTCAGAGAGAGAGACTCAGAGAGAGAGACTCAGAGAGAGAGACTCAGAGAGAGAGAGACTCAGAGAGAGAGAGACTCAGAGAGAGAGAGAGAGAGAGAGAGAGAGACTCAGAGACAGAGAGAGAGAGACTCAGAGAGAGACTCAGAGAGAGACTCAGAGAGAGACTCAGAGACAGAGAGAGAGAGACTCAGAGAGAGAGAGAGAGAGAGACTCAGAGAGAGAGAGAGACTCAGAGAGAGAGAGAGAGAGACTCAGAGAGAGAGAGAGAGAGACTCAGAGAGAGAGAGAGACTCAGAGAGAGAGAGAGAGAGAGACTCAGAGAGAGAGAGAGAGAGAGACTCAGAGAGAGAGAGAGAGAGAGACTCAGAGAGAGAGAGAGAGAGAGACTCAGAGAGAGAGAGAGAGACTCAGAGAGAGAGAGAGAGAGAGAGGCTCAGAGACAGAGAGAGAGGCTCAGAGACAGAGAGAGAGAGACTCAGAGGCAGAGAGAGAGAGACTCAGAGGCAGAGAGACTCAGAGAGAGAGAGAGAGAGAGAGAGACTCAGAGAGAGAGAGAGACTCAGAGAGAGAGAGACTCAGAGAGAGAGAGACTCAGAGAGAGAGAGACTCAGAGAGAGAGAGACTCAGAGAGAGAGAGACTCAGAGAGAGAGAGACTCAGAGAGAGAGAGACTCAGAGAGAGAGAGACTCAGAGAGAGAGACTCAGAGAGAGAGACTCAGAGAGAGAGACTCAGAGAGAGAGAGACTCAGAGAGAGAGAGACTCAGAGAGAGAGAGACTCAGAGAGAGAGAGAGAGAGAGACTCAGAGACAGAGAGAGAGAGACTCAGAGACAGAGAGAGAGAGACTCAGAGAGAGAGAGAGAGAGACTCAGAGAGAGAGAGAGACTCAGAGAGAGAGAGAGAGAGAGAGAGACTCAGAGAGAGAGAGAGAGAGAGAGAGAGACTCAGAGAGAGAGAGAGAGAGAGACTCAGAGAGAGAGAGAGAGAGAGACTCAGAGAGAGAGAGACTCAGAGAGAGAGAGAGAGAGAGACTCAGAGAGAGAGAGAGAGACTCAGAGAGAGAGAGACTCAGAGAGAGAGAGACTCAGAGAGAGAGAGAGACTCAGAGAGAGAGAGAGACTCAGAGAGAGAGACTCAGAGAGAGAGACTCAGAGAGAGAGACTCAGAGAGAGAGACTCAGAGAGAGAGACTCAGAGAGAGAGACTCAGAGAGAGAGAGACTCAGAGAGAGAGAGACTCAGAGAGAGAGAGAGAGAGAGAGAGAGACTCAGAGACAGAGAGAGAGAGACTCAGAGAGAGACTCAGAGAGAGACTCAGAGAGAGACTCAGAGAGAGACTCAGAGACAGAGAGAGAGAGACTCAGAGAGAGAGAGAGAGAGACTCAGAGAGAGAGAGAGAGAGAGACTCAGAGAGAGAGAGAGAGAGACTCAGAGAGAGAGAGAGAGAGACTCAGAGAGAGAGAGAGAGACTCAGAGAGAGAGAGAGAGAGAGACTCAGAGAGAGAGAGAGAGAGAGAGACTCAGAGAGAGAGAGAGAGAGACTCAGAGAGAGAGAGAGAGACTCAGAGAGAGAGAGAGAGAGAGAGAGGCTCAGAGACAGAGAGAGAGGCTCAGAGACAGAGAGAGAGAGACTCAGAGGCAGAGAGAGAGAGACTCAGAGGCAGAGAGACTCAGAGAGAGAGACTCAGAGAGAGAGAGACTCAGAGAGAGAGAGAGAGAGAGAGAGACTCAGAGAGAGAGAGAGAGAGAGAGAGACTCAGAGAGAGAGAGACTCAGAGAGACTCAGAGACAGAGAGAGAGACTGAGAGAGAGAGAGACAGAGAGACTCAGGGAGAGAGAGAGAGAGACTCAGAGAGAGAGAGAGACTCAGAGAGAGAGAGAGAGAGAGACTCAGAGAGAGAGAGAGAGAGAGAGACTCAGAGAGAGACAGATAGAGAGAGACTCAGAGAGAGAGAGAGAGACAGATAGAGAGAGAGAGAGACTGAGAGAGAGAGAGAGACAGATAGAGAGAGAGAGACAGATAGAGAGAGAGAGACAGATAGAGAGAGAGAGACAGATAGAGAGAGAGAGAGAGACAGATAGAGAGAGAGAGAGAGACAGATAGAGAGAGAGAGACAGATAGAGAGAGAGAGAGAGACTGATAGAGAGAGAGAGGAGAGACTCAGAGAGAGAGACTCAGAGAGAGGGAGGGAGACTCAGAGAGAGGGAGGGAGACTCAGAGAGAGGGAGGGAGACTCAGAGAGAGGGAGGGAGACTCAGAGAGAGGGAGGGAGACTCAGAGAGAGGGAGGGAGACTCAGAGAGAGGGAGGGAGACTCAGAGAGAGGGAGGGAGACTCAGAGAGAGGGAGGGAGACTCAGAGAGAGGGAGGGAGACTCAGAGAGAGGGAGGGAGACTCAGAGAGAGGGAGGGAGACTCAGAGAGAGGGAGGGAGACTCAGAGAGAGGGAGGGAGACTCAGAGAGAGGGAGGGAGACTCAGAGAGAGAGAGAGAGAGAGACTCAGAGAGAGACAGAGACTCAGAGAGAGAGAGAGAGAGAGAGAGAGAGAGAGAGACTCAGAGAGAGAGAGAGACTCAGAGAGAGAGAGAGAGAGAGGCTCAGAGACAGAGAGAGAGAGACTCAGAGACAGAGAGAGAGAGACTCAGAGACAGAGAGAGAGAGACTCAGAGGCAGAGAGACTCAGAGAGAGAGACTCAGAGAGAGAGAGACTCAGAGAGAGAGACTCAGAGAGAGAGAGACTCAGAGAGAGAGAGACTCAGAGAGAGAGAGAGAGACTCAGAGAGAGAGAGAGAGAGACTCAGAGAGAGAGAGACTCAGAGAGACTCAGAGACAGAGAGAGAGACTGAGAGAGAGAGAGAGAGAGAGAGAGAGACTCAGAGAGAGGGAGGGAGACTCAGAGAGAGGGAGGGAGACTCAGAGAGAGGGAGGGAGACTCAGAGAGAGGGAGGGAGACTCAGAGAGAGGGAGGGAGACTCAGAGAGAGGGAGGGAGACTCAGAGAGAGGGAGGGAGACTCAGAGAGAGGGAGGGAGACTCAGAGAGAGGGAGGGAGACTCAGAGAGAGGGAGGGAGACTCAGAGAGAGGGAGGGAGACTCAGAGAGAGGGAGGGAGACTCAGAGAGAGGGAGGGAGACTCAGAGAGAGGGAGGGAGACTCAGAGAGAGGGAGGGAGACTCAGAGAGAGGGAGGGAGACTCAGAGAGAGGGAGGGAGACTCAGAGAGAGGGAGGGAGACTCAGAGAGAGAGAGAGAGAGAGACTCAGAGAGAGACAGAGACTCAGAGAGAGAGAGAGAGAGAGAGAGAGAGAGACTCAGAGAGAGAGAGAGACTCAGAGAGAGAGAGAGAGAGAGAGGCTCAGAGACAGAGAGAGAGAGACTCAGAGACAGAGAGAGAGAGACTCAGAGACAGAGAGAGAGAGACTCAGAGGCAGAGAGACTCAGAGAGAGAGACTCAGAGAGAGAGAGACTCAGAGAGAGAGAGAGAGACTCAGAGAGAGAGAGAGAGAGAGACTCAGAGAGAGAGAGACTCAGAGAGACTCAGAGACAGAGAGAGAGACTGAGAGAGAGAGAGAGAGAGAGAGAGACTCAGAGAGAGAGAGAGAGACTCAGAGAGAGAGAGAGAGACTCAGAGAGAGAGAGAGAGAGACTCAGAGAGAGAGAGAGAGACTCAGAGAGAGAGAGAGAGACTCAGAGAGAGAGAGAGAGAGAGACTCAGAGAGAGAGAGAGCGAGAGACAGACTCAGAGAGAGAGAGAGCGAGAGACAGACTCAGAGAGAGAGAGAGCGAGAGCGAGAGACAGACTCAGAGAGAGAGAGAGCGAGAGCGAGAGACAGACTCAGAGAGAGAGAGAGCGAGAGCGAGAGACAGACTCAGAGAGAGAGAGAGAGCGAGAGCGAGAGACAGACTCAGAGAGAGAGAGAGCGAGAGCGAGAGACAGACTCAGAGAGAGAGAGAGCGAGAGCGAGAGACAGACTCAGAGAGAGAGAGAGAGAGACAGACTCAGAGAGAGAGAGCGAGAGACAGACTCAGAGAGAGAGAGAGAGAGAGAGACACACACAGACTCAGAGAGAGAGAGAGCGAGAGTCAGACTCAGAGAGAGAGAGAGCGAGAGACAGACTCAGAGAGAGAGAGAGCGAGAGACAGACTCAGAGAGAGAGAGAGCGAGAGACAGACTCAGAGAGAGAGAGAGCGAGAGACAGACTCAGAGAGAGAGAGAGAGCGAGAGCGAGAGACAGACTCAGAGAGAGAGAGAGCGAGAGCGAGAGACAGACTCAAGAGAGAGAGAGAGCGAGAGCGAGAGACAGACTCAGAGAGAGAGAGAGCGAGAGACAGACTCAGAGAGAGAGAGAGCGAGAGACAGACTCAGAGAGAGAGAGAGAGCGAGAGCGAGAGACAGACTCAGAGAGAGAGCGAGAGCGAGAGACAGACTCAGAGAGAGAGAGAGCGAGAGCGAGAGACAGACTCAGAGAGAGAGAGAGCGAGAGCGAGAGACAGACTCAGAGAGAGAGAGAGAGCGAGAGCGAGAGACAGACTCAGAGAGAGAGAGAGCGAGAGCGAGAGACAGACTCAGAGAGAGAGAGAGCGAGAGACAGACTCAGAGAGAGAGAGAGCGAGAGCGAGAGACAGACTCAGAGAGAGAGAGAGCGAGAGCGAGAGACAGACTCAGAGAGAGAGAGAGCGAGAGCGAGAGACAGACTCAGAGAGAGAGAGCGAGAGACAGACTCAGAGAGAGAGAGAGAGAGAGAGAGAGAGACAGACTCAGAGAGAGAGAGCGAGAGACAGACTCAGAGAGAGAGAGAGAGAGAGACACACAGACTCAGAGAGAGAGAGAGCGAGAGTCAGACTCAGAGAGAGAGAGAGCGAGAGACAGACTCAGAGAGAGAGAGAGCGAGAGACAGACTCAGAGAGAGAGAGAGAGACACACAGACTCAGAGAGAGAGAGACAGACTCAGAGAGAGAGAGCGAGAGCGAGAGACAGACTCAGAGAGAGAGAGAGAGCGAGAGCGAGAGACAGACTCAGAGAGAGAGAGAGAGAGAGACAGACAGACTCAGAGAGAGAGCGCGAGAGACAGACTCAGAGAGAGAGCGCGAGAGACAGACTCAGAGAGAGAGAGCGAGAGACAGACTCAGAGAGAGAGAGCGAGAGACAGACTCAGAGAGAGAGAGCGAGAGACAGACTCAGAGAGAGAGAGCGAGAGACAGACTCAGAGAGAGAGAGAGAGCGAGAGACAGACTCAGAGAGAGAGAGAGAGCGAGAGACAGACTCAGAGAGAGAGAGCGCGAGAGACAGACTCAGAGAGAGAGAGAGAGCGAGAGACAGACTCAGAGAGAGAGAGAGCGAGAGACAGACTCAGAGAGAGAGAGAGCGAGAGACAGACTCAGAGAGAGAGAGCGAGAGACAGACTCAGAGAGAGAGAGCGAGAGACAGACTCAGAGAGAGAGAGCGAGAGACAGACTCAGAGAGGAGAGCGAGAGACAGACTCAGAGAGAGAGAGACAGACAGACTCAGAGACAGTGTGCAGTGATGACAGAGTGAGTGAGTACAGGGATGCGAGAGAGAGAGAAAAGGGAATCAGAGATTGAAAACTCTTGGTGGGTGTCTGTTACAACTTTAGAATCTCATACCAGTTGAAGCAGGTGACCATAATGGGTGACAAACACACACACATGCCACTGCACACATGCCTGCACATACACACACAAAGTGAATATACAAGGTCTTCAGGCCACTGGAAATGTAACTGGTGACAGACACTGCTTTCTGTTTGAACATAAGAACATAAGAAATAGGAGCAGGAGTAGGCCATCTAGCCCTTCGAGCCTGCCCCGCCATTCAATAAGATCATGGCTGATCTGTTGTGGCTCAGTTCCACTTTCCCGCCCTCTCCCCATAACCCTTAATCCCCTCTCTTATCAAGAACCCATCAACCCGCTTCTTAAAAATATTTAGCGAGGCAGCCTCCACCACTTCAACGGGCAGAGAATTCCAGAGATTCACCACCCTTTGAGTGAAGAAGTTCCTCCTCAACTCCGTTCTAAACCGCCTCCCCTTTATCTTGAGGCTGTGCCCCCTAGTCCTACTGTCTTTTTTGAGCGGGAAGAGTCTCTCCACCTCTATCCTATCCATCCCATTCATCATCTTATACGTCTCAATGAGATCTCCCCTCATTCTTCTAAACTCTAATGAGTACAAGCCTAGTTTATTCAGCCTCTCCTCATAGCTCAATCCCCTCAACTCCGGTATCAGCCTAGTAAACCTCCTCTGCACTCCCTCCAGGGCCAAAATATCCTTGCGCAGGTGCGGCGCCCAAAACTGCACACAGTACTCCAGCTGCGGCCTCACCAATGCCCTATACAGCTGCAGCAAGACCTCCCTACTTTTACATTCAATCCCCCTCGCTATGAAGGCCAGCATCCCATTCGCCTTCCTGACCACCTGCTGCACCTGCAAGCTGGGTTTTTGCGACTCATGCACAAGGACCCCGAGGTCCCTCTGCACCGTCGCCTGCTGCAGTTTTTCGCCACGTAAGTAATAGTCCTTCCTACCAAAGTGGACCACCTCACACTTGCCAACATTAAATTCCATTTGCCATTTCCTGGCCCATTCGCCCAGCCTATCTAGATCCTTCTGCAGACTCCTGTTTGCCGCCTCCTGTTTGAGAGAAGTTTCTGGAATGAGTCTTTGAGAGCTGGGAGTAAGGCAGGTCTGAGAGGCTGTAACCAGGTTAAACCAGGAGAAGGAGGCCATTTGCTTAATCATGCCATTTTGACAATCACTGTCAATCTACGGCAATTTCCTGCCTGATTCTCAGATCCCTCATGGCCAATGGTTTCTGTCTTGAATAAACTCAGTGACTGAGTGTCCATGGCTCTCAGGGGCAGCAAATTCTGAAGATTTACAGCTTCCAAGTGAGAAAATTTATTGTTCCCATCCTCCTGTGCAGTGAGGGAGACAGGCTTTATAACGGCTCTCAGTCTGAGAGTATCTCAACACAGCTGAACATCAGAATCCAGACCGTCTGCTGGACCTGTGCACCTCTCCAGCTCCAGGCTACCCTGCGCCTCAATTTCACTCAGTCACCCTGAATCAAACGCTGTCTGCACGGTGCTGTCAGCAGGTACAGCTCTGGACAGTGAAGGGATTTGCTCAAATCTGACTAAGTTTGGAATTCCACTGGGTGAAGATTTGCTCAGGGAGTTTTTATATTCCAGGAAAATTCCACCACACAAAGAGACCATTTGGCCCCTCTGCTTCATGGTGTTTCTGTGCCACATGACCCTCCCACCCCATCACCACGTCCTTCTATTCCTTTCTTCCTCATGTTTATCCAGCTTCCCCTTAAACATCTCCATACTGTTCTCCTGTTGCACATCCTCACCACACTCTGGGTTGGAGTTGTGGGTCATTGTTTCTCTGACTGTGAAGTCTGTCTCCTATCCAACTCCACTCGATTACAGTCCTGGCCAGTCTGCACTCCTGGGAGGGTCTGACCCTCCAATGGAACAGGAGGCGGTTCAGGCAGCAAGTCGTGGGGATTACAGGCAGTGTGACATGAACCCAAGATCCTGGTTGAAGCCGTCCTCATGTGTGCGGAACTTGGCTATCAGTTTCTGCGCAGCGACTCAGCACCACTGTGTGTCATGAAGGCTGTCGTGGAGAATGCTAATAATGATGGCACCTCACGTGAGAACACCATCCACCAGGTACACGGTACATACTCTTGCACTCGGCCAATGTTGTTTACCTGATACGCTGCAGGAAAGGATGTCCCGATGCATGGTACATTGGGGAGACCATGCAGACACTACAACTACAGATGAATGAACACTGCTTGACAATCACCAAGCAAGAGTGTTCCCTTCTTGTTGGGGAACACTTCAGCGGTCACGGGCATTCAGCCTCTGATCTTTGGGTAAGCGTTCTCCAAGGTGACCTTCACAACACACAATAATGCAGAATCGCCAAGCAGAGACTGATAGCCAAGTTTCGTACACAAGGACGGCCTCAACCAGGATCTTGGGTTCATGTTGCACTATCTGTAACCCCAACTTGCCTCGACTTGCAAAATCTCGCTAACTGCCCTGTCTGGAGACAATACATATCTCTTTAACCTGTGCTTAACGCTCTCTCCACTTACACTGTCTGTACCTTTAAGACTTGATTACCTGTAACGACGCGCATTCCAATCATTATCTTGTAATTGAGTTTGTGTCTATATATGCCCTTTTTGTGAAACAAATCCTGCACTCACGTGATGAAGGAGCAGTGCTCCGAAAGCTTGTGCTACCAAATAAACCTGTTGGATTTTAACCTGGCGTTGTGTACTTACTGTGCCTACCCCAGTCCAATGCTAGTAACTCCACATCATTAACTCCAGAGATCAAATTGAGGTATACAAGATGATAAAAGGTATGAATAGAGAGGATACTTCCTCTTCAGGGGCATTCTAGGACGAGAGGTCACAGTCTTAGGACAAGGGGCAGCAAATTTAAAACAGAGTTCAGAAAAAAAAACTACTCCCAAAGAGTTGTGAATCTGTGAAATTTGTTACCACAAAGTGTGATGATGTTGAGACAGAGTAAATTTAAGGAGGAGTTAGACAGACTTTTAATTGGTAATGGGTTTAAGAGTTACATAGAGACCTAGAAGAAAGGAGCAGGAGGCGGCAATTTCGCCCTTTCAGTCTGCTCCGCTATTCGTTACGTTCACGGCTGATCATCCGACTCAATAGCCTAATCCTGCTTTCTCCCCATAACCTTTGATCCCATTCACCCAAGTGTTATATCCAGCCACTTCTTGAACACATTCAATGTTTTGGCATCAACTACTTCCTGTGGTAATGATTTCCACAGGCTCACCGCTCTTTGGGTGAAGAAATGTCTCCTCACCTCTGTCCTAAATGGTCTATCCTGATCCTCAGACTGTGACTCCTGGTTCTGGACTTTCCCACCATCGGGAATATTCTCCCTGCATCTGCCCAGTCTAGGCCTGTTAGAAGTTTATAAGTCTCTATGAGAGCCCCCTCATTCGTCTGAACTCCAGTGAAAACAATCCTAATCTAGTCAATCTCTCCCCATACATCAGTCCCACCATCCCCAGAATCAGCCTGGTAAATCTTCACTGCACTCCCTCAAGAGCAAGAACGTCCTTCCTCAGAAAAGGAGACCAAAACTGCACACAATACTCTAGCTGTGGTCTCACCAAGGCCCCTGTATAATCGCAACAACACATCCCTGCTCCTGTACTCGAAACCTCTCGCAATGAAGGCCAAAATACCATTTACCTTCTTTACCGCCTGCTGCACCTGCGTGCTTACCCTCAGTAACTGGTGCACAAGGGCACCCAGCTCCCGCTGTACACTCCCCTTTCCCAATTTACAGCCATACAGGTAGTATGGCTGTAAATTGTTTTTGCTTCCAAAATGAATAACCTCACATTTATCCACATTATACTGCATTTCCCATTGATTTGCCCACTCACCCAACTTGTCCAGATCGTTCTGAAGGATCTCACATCCGCATCACAGTTCATCCTCCCGTTCAACTTGGTATCATCTGCAAACTTTGAGATGTTACATTTTGTTCCCTCATCCAAATCATTCACATATATTGCGAATAGCTGGGGTCCACTCCCTGTGGCACCCCACTAGTTACTGCCTGCCAATTTGAAAAGCACCCATTAATTCCTATTCTTTGTTTCCTCTCTGCCAACCAGTTTTCTATCCATCTCAATACACGTCCCCCATCCCATGTGCTTTAGTCTTGCATGACAATCTCTTACACGGGACTTTGTCAAACGCTTTCTGGTTATGGGGAGAAGGCAGGAAAACGGAGATGAGGCGTATATCTGCCACTATTGAATGGTGGAGCGGACTCGAAGGGCCAAATGGCCTAATTCTGCTCTTATATCTTATGAATTTATGAAGCCACAGATGACCAAGGAGGAGAGGGCAGTGTCCGGGACACTGTCACGTGCATTACAAGGAGTGTCAATCCTTGCTTCTTGGGGTTGTTTGGGTTAGTTTGTCATACTTAGCCCCTTATCCCACCTCTCACACTCAGTCCATTCATCAGGATGGTACCATTCTGCGAACAAAGGTGTGAATAATGGTGAGAGCATGACTGGGAATCCTCCCTCTTAAAATGTGTTAATGTAAGCCTACCTGTAACAATAATAAATAAAGTATTAAAAAGTGTGGATTAAACGAGTGTGAACCCAAAGAGAAGGCCAGTAATTTACTACCACTGTTGATAGATAGTAACAGACCCCAGCGTTACACAGATATAGCACAGACACTATGGACATCTGGCCTCCTCCTGTGCTTAAACACTGGGACAGGTCTGTACCCAACAGCAAGCACACATCAGACAAGATCCAAAACTACCTGACAAACTTTGAGACAAACCAGGAAGGCGAATGGGATGCTGGCCTTCATAGCGAGGGGGATTGAATATAAAAGTAGGGAGGTCTTGCTGCAGCTGTATAGGGCATTGGTGAGGCCGCAGCTGGAGTACTGTGTGCAGTTTTGGGCGCCGCACCTGCGCAAGGATATTTTGGCCCTGGAGGGAGTGCAGAGGAGGTTTACTAGGCTGATACCGGAGTTGAGGGGATTGAGCTATGAGGAGAGGCTGAATAAACTAGGCTTGTACTCGTTAGAGTTTAGAAGAATGAGGGGAGATCTCATTGAGACGTATAAGATGACGAATGGGATGGATAGGATAGAGGTGGAGAGAGTCTTCCCGCTCAAAAAAGACAGTAGGACTAGGGGGCACAGCCTCAAGATAAAGGGGAGGCGGTTTAGAACGGAGTTGACGAGGAACTTCTTCACTCAAAGGGTGGTGAATCTCTGGAATTCTCTGCCCGTTGAAGTGGTGGAGGCTGCCTCGCTAAATATTTTTAAGAAGCGGGTTGATGGGTTCTTGATAAGAGAGGGGATTAAAGGTTATGGGGAGAGGGCGGGAAAGTGGAACTGAGCCACAACAGATCAGCCATGATCTTATTGAATGGCGGGGCAGGCTCGAAGGGCTAGATGGCCTACTCCTGCTCCTATTTCTTATGTTCTTATGTTCTAAACTAATTGGACACGGTTAGAATTGTTCTTGGGGCCATGTGTGTATAGTATGGAGGCAGGGACAGTACTGATCTCCTCTATCTCCTCAAAGTCACAGACCAGAGCACATGCTGTTCAATAACCCACCATCAGGAGGTGCCCAAGAGCAGCCTGGAATCTTGGTGTTTCCGCGGGAGATGCGCCTCCCACCCCACCCCACCGACTTTGGGGATCTGTGGGGAAAAGCCCAGGGCCTGGGATAACACACGATGCAGCCTGTTAACATAGCAACGAGTCCCAAAGCAGGGTAAAAGAGCAGCGCAAAAGCAAGGCATTAAAACAGACGTAAAGCAGAGGGGGAATGTTCCCAATTTGTGACAACTGAAGCTATCCTGGAACAAGCTGCACCCCTCCTCACTCAGGGCCCCATGTCAGAATTAAATTAATCCCATTCTTCCCGGTGACCAGAGACTGAGAAACAAAACAGTGAATTAGCCTTTATCTCCAAACATCTATAAAAGCCTTACGTACAACACACCCAGAGACGCAGACTCCTAAATTCCTGTGGACTCTTAAACCTGTAGTACAAGTTTCCCTCTCTCTGGCTCGCTCTCTCCCTCACACATTCTCCACCACACAAAGTGTCAACTGCACCAGATGCTGTTATTTGTAACAAAGGAAATCTCTTACATGTGCTGTTGGAGTGGGTCAGTCAGTGAGCTCGGGTTCCTGTCAAACAACCCCTTCCTCCCCCTCACATCCCCCGCCGCTTCCCACACCAGGCCACTGCCGTTCCTGTGCAGGGCAGTTTTGAGTCACCTGGGACAACGTGACACACAGGGCGGGACAACGCCAAGCTTGGGTTACCTGGATACGCACAAAGCACTGAATTCGCTGACTCTCCTTCGCACACTCCACTCCCATCCTCCCCCTCGCTCTCTAACCCCATTGCTCTGCTCAGTCTTTCTGTGTCTTTAACTCTTGTCACTGTTTCCCTCTGTGCAACGATTTCTCAATCTCTCATCCCCGATCCAGTCTGAGATTAAACCAGACATAAGCAAGTGTTACTGCAATGAAGACAAGAAAAGCTCCTCACGCTGTACTCGGGAGAGGATTAGGAGAAGAACAGCGAGCGAGAACGGGGGGGGCACAGACAGCGAGCGAGAACGGGGGGACACAGACAGCGAGCGAGAACGGGGGGACACAGACAGCGAGCGAGAACGGGGGGACACAGACAGCGAGAGAGAACGGGGGGACACAGACAGCGAGAGAGAACGGGGGGACACAGACAGCGAGAGAGAACGGGGGGACACAGACAGCGAGAGAGAACGGGGGGACACAGACAGCGAGAGAGAACGGGGGGACACAGACAGCGAGAGAGAACGGGGGGACACAGACAGCGAGAGAGAACGGGGGGACACAGACAGCGAGAGAGAACGGGGGGACACAGACAGCGAGAGAGAACGGGGGGACACAGACAGCGAGAGAGAACGGGGGGACACAGACAGCGAGAGAGAACGGGGGGACACAGACAGCGAGAGAGAACGGGGGGACACAGACAGCGAGAGAGAACGGGGGGACACAGACAGCGAGAGAGAACGGGGGGACACAGACAGCGAGAGAGAACGGGGGGACACAGACAGCGAGAGAGAACGGGGGGACACAGACAGCGAGAGAGAACGGGGGGACACAGACAGCGAGAGAGAACGGGGGGACACAGACAGCGAGAGAGAACGGGGGGACACAGACAGCGAGAGAGAACGGGGGGACACAGACAGCGAGAGAGAACGGGGGGACACAGACAGCGAGAGAGAACGGGGGGACACAGACAGCGAGAGAGAACGGGGGGACACAGACAGCGAGAGAGAACGGGGGGGACACAGACAGCGAGAGAGAACGGGGGGGACACAGACAGCGAGAGAGAACGGGGGGGACACAGACAGCGAGAGAGAACGGGGGGACACAGAGAGCGAGAGAGAACGGGGGGACACAGACAGCGAGAGAGAACGGGGGGACACAGACAGCGAGAGAGAACGGGGGTGGACACAGAGAGCGAGAGAGAATGGGGGGGACACAGAGAGCGAGAGATGAAGAAAAGAAGAGGGGGGTGCAGAGAGAGAGAGAGAGAGAAAGAACCTGTGGATGGTGGGGAGTCCAAGGAAGGTCAAACAATCGCTGCTTCTCAGCACTGTCACCATCAATGAGATACTCAATGCTCCTCCATCCTCATCTCTATAACCACAGAATTTTACAGCACAGTAAGAGACCATTCAGCCCAATGCAGCTGTGCCAGCCCTTTGAATGAGCTGTCCAATTTGTCCCAATCTATTCCTTTTCCAGTATTTATCCAATATCCTTCTGAAAGTTTCGACTGTAATTAACAGCATTGCCCTTTCAGGCAGTGCATTCCAGATCACAATAACTAGCTGCCTTACACAATTCTCATCATCGCTTGGTTTTTCTTCTGCCAGTTACCCTTCGATCCGTCTTCACTGGTTGCTAACCCTTCTGCCAGTCGAAGAATTTTTGCCAATTTCTCTGAAATAACTGTGTGCTGAGTATTTGGTAAGTGATCCAGGATTATTCTTTTCCTCAGACTTAAAATAATATTCAAATTGGTGGTACTATTAATAAAATATAGAACAGAAAATAATTGTATAATCAGCTAAACATACTAAGGATGGCAAAATAGTGACGTGTCACAACTGCAGCATTTGGGAACTCCCCGAGAATGGCCTCGTGGTATTATCGCTAGACTACCAATCCAGAAATTCAGCTAATGTTCTGGGGCCATGGCAGATGGTGGAATTTGAATGCAATTCTAAAAAATCTGGAATTAAGAATCTACTGATGACCATGAAACCATTGTCAGTTCTCAGAAAAACCCATCTGGTTCACTAATGTCCATTAGGGAAGGAAATCTGCTTTCCTTACTCTGTCTGGCCTACGTGATTCCAGGGCCACAGCAACATGGTTGACTCTCAACTGCCAGGTCAACCAGGGACCAGCAATAAATGCTGGCCAGCCAGCGACACCCATGTCCCATAAATGATTTTTTAAAAATTGTGACCCAGGGCAGACGGGTCTGCAGTAAGTTTTGCGACTCTCTGAACTTTGGTTTAGAGTCACTGAGTTGGAGACTGAGCTGCAGACACTGTGAAACATCAGGGCGAGACGGAGTTACCTGGATACTTTGTTTCAAGAGGCGGTCATACCCTTTAGGATAGAGTTGTTGCATCTTCTCAATTGTCAGGGACAGGGAGGGTAAGATTGCAAATGAACAAAGTATGGAGACCCATCAGGCAGCCTTTGCAATTGTCCGATGGGTCTGAGGTTCGCTCAGCTTGTGTGGGTGAGATCGGGGGGGGGGCTGCAGGGTGAACGAGCAGACCAGCAATGGCACCATGATCAGGAAGCCATTCAAGTGGGATGGGAGGGGGAGCAAAAAGGAATGTAGTGGTAGTGGGGAACAGAATAGTGAGGAGGATTGAGACTGTTCCCTGCAGCCAAAGAAAGTCTAGACGATTGTATTGCCTGCCCAGTGCCAGGGTACGGGACATCTGCTCAAGCTGGAGAGGAACTTGTAGTAGAGGGGGAGATTCCCAGCGTCATGGTCCATGTAGGTACCAATGACACTGTGCAGAACCACCTCCTCTACCCTGCCTGTCAGTATGAGGAGCTTGGCACCAAATTAAAAAACAGAATCTTGAAGGTCATAATCTCTGGATTATTATCTCAACCATGTGAAAGTGAGCACAGGGCAAATGAGATCAGGGATAAATGTGTGGCTCAAAGGAGTGCGTGGGAGAAATGGCTTCCAGTTCTTGCAGTATTGGGTGAAGTGGGATTCTAATGCTGGGGTGATCCACACCTAGGCCTTGTTGGCACCAGTCTTCTAGCAAGCCATGTAACAAGGGAATTAGTGAGGATTATATACTAAATAGTGGGAACAAGTATTAATTTGGGAAGACGTAGTGAATTAAATAGGATACAAGGAAAGCAAGAAAGATTCTAATCTGGAAAATGATAAACAGACCGTGACAGTTTAAGATTTATTTGTGTCACAAGTTTACACTGCAATGAAGTTACTGTGAAGATCCCTTAGTTGCCACACTCCAGCACTTGTTCGGGTACATGGAAGAAGAACTTAGCATGGCCAATGCACCTAACCAGATATCTTTCAGACCGTGATTTGATTTTTTGATTTGATTTGATTTATTATTGTCACACGTAAAAAAGTGAAAAGTATTGTTTCTTGTGCGCTATATAGACAAAGCATACTGTTCATAGAGAAGGAAACGAGAGAGTGCAGAATGTCATGTTACAGTCATAGCTAGGGTGTAGAGAAAGAGCAACTTAATGCGAGGTAGGTCCATTCAAAAGTCTGACAGCAGCAGGGAAGAAGCTGCTCTTGAGTCGGTTAGTACGTGTCCTCACGCTTTTGTATCTTTTTCCCGAAGGAAGAAGGTGGAAGAGAAAATGTCCAGGGTGCGTGGGGTCCTTAATTATGCTGGCTGCTTTGCTGAGGCAGTGGGAAGTGTAGACAGAGTCAATGGATGGGAGCCTGGTTTGCAATGATGGATTGGGCTACATTCATGACCTTTTGTTGTTTCCTGCAATCTTGGACAGAGCAGGAGCCATACCAAGCTGCGATACAACCAGAAAGAATGCTTTCTATGGTGCATCTGTAAAAGTTGGTGCGAGTCGTAGCTGACACGCCAAATTTCCTGGAGCACCCGGAGGAAACCCACGCAGACACAAGAACATGCAGATTCCACACAGAGTGACCCAAGCCGGGAATCGAACCCAGGTTCTTGCTAACCACTGTGCCAATGTGACAGGAAGGGATAGAATACAAATCCAAGAGTACATCAGCAGACGTTACTGAAGTAAAAAAAAGGACAAAGTTAAAGGCTCTGTATCTGAAAGCAGATAACATTCAAAACAAAACAGATGGCACAAATAGGAATTAATAAGTATCACGTGAAAGCCATTACAGAGACATGGCTTCAGGATGACACAGATTGGGGCCTGAATATCAAAGGGTACATGATATTTAGGAAGGGTGTACAGTTAGGAAAAAGGTCAAGGGACAGCTCTGTTTAATAATGATGGTTTTAGCACAACACAGGGAGATGACCCAAGTTCATGGGATGTAGAAGCTATTTGAGAAGAGAAACTGTAACGGCAAGAAATCCGCTGTGGAAATGGTATTCAGGCCCCCAAACGCTAACCGCACGCGGGTACCGAGCATTAAGGAAGAGATAAAGGGAGCTGGTCAGAAAAGTACAGCAATAATCATGGGAGATTTTAATCGACAGATAGACTGGAAAGACAGTATAGGCAAAGATAGCCCAGGTGATGAGTTCATGGAATGTTTTTGGGATAATTTCACCAAACAACATATTTTGGCACCAACCAGAGAGCAGGCTATATTAGAACTGCTATTGTGCAATGAGATAGGATTAACTAACCACCTCGCAGTGAAGGCACTACTCGGTAGCAGTGATCATAATATGGATAATTTTTATATTCAGTTTGAGGGAAAGAAGAGTGGGCCCAGGACCAATATTTTAAACTTAGGTAAGTATAATTCTGATGGCAGAAAAGCACAGTTAGCTAAAGTGGCAAATGAGGTTAAGGGATAGGTTAACAGAGATACAGTGTCAGACATTCAAAGGGGTATTTCAGAATGCATAGGATACATTCCAATGAGAAAGAAAAATTCCAAGAGACTGACCTCCATCTGTGGCTAACCAAAAATGTTAAAAACAGAATGAAACTTGAAAAAGCATATAATTGTGCAAGGATGGTTGACAGATTCAGAGTATGAAAGGAAGGCAGCTAGATACTTAGGGACAGATGGTAAGAGTTTTTGTAGGATGTTTAGAAAAGTTAAAGTGAGCACTGGTCCTATAAAAAGTCAGTCTGAAGCATTGATAATGGAAAATAAGGAGATAGCAGATGAACTGAACAGGTATTTTGCCTCGGTTTCATTATAGAGGATAAAGGAACATCCCAGAAATATCTGTAAATCAGGATATGGAAGGAAGGGAGGAACTGAGGAAAATCACAATCACCAGGGAGCTGAGACTGAGCAGATTGTTGGACACATTCCCAGATCCTGATGAACTTCATCCTCGGGGTCATAAAGAAAATAGCCAGTGGGATAGTTGATGCAGTGGTTTTAACTTTCCAATGTTGTCCAGATTTGAGGATCATTACATTGAAAAGTAGCAAAAGGGAGGGAGACAGAAAGTGGGAAAGTACAGGCCAGTCAGCTTAACATCCATCAAAAGGAAAGTGTTAGGATTATTAAAGATGTTATAGCACAGTACTTGGAAAAAAATCAAGGCAATTAGGAAGCGTTAACATGGTTTTGTGAAAGATAAATCATGTTTAACTAATTTATTGGAGCTCTGTGAATGAGTCACATGTGCTGTGGATAAAGGGGAACCAGTGGATATACTGTACTTAGATTGCCAGAAAGCATTTGATAAAGTGCCACAAAGGTTTTTGGGAAAAATAAAAGCTCAAGTTTTACAGGGCAATGTATTGGCATGGATTGAAGATTGGGTGACTAACAGGAAATAGAGAGTCTGCATAAATGAGTCATTTTCTGGTTAGCAGGGTGTGATGAGTCATATGCCACAGATATCAGCACTGGGACCACAACTTATTACAATTTATATAAATGACTTGAAGGGACTGAAGGCATGGTTGCTAAATTTGCGGATGATACAGAGATAGTTAAGTTTTGAAGAGGATGTAAGGAGGTGAGAAAGGGACATACCCCATAAGTTAACTAAGTGTGAGCAAAGATCTGGTGAATGGAGTATAATGTGGAAAAAGGTAAAATTGTCCATTTTGACAGGAATAATAAAAAAGCTTGTATCTGTGTGGTGCGAGATTGCAGCGTTCTGAGGTACAGAGGGATATGGGTGTCCTAGTGCATGAATCACAAAAGGCTCTTATACAGGTACAGCAAACAATTAGGAAAGCTAATAGAACATTAATTGTTTAATTTGAGGGGAATTAATTACTGAAGTAGGGAGGTTATACTTCAATTGTTCTGGGCATTGGAGTATTGTGACTGATGAGGGGTATTGGCAGGATAGACATGGACAGGATGTTTCCTCTTGTGGGAGAATCTAGAGTTAGGGGACACTGTTTAAAATAATCAGTCATCCATTTCAAACAGATATAAGAAATTAGATATAAGAATCTGTTAGAGGGTTGAGAGTCTCTGGAAAAAGCAACGGAAGAAGAATCTTTGAATATTTTTAAGGCAGAGTAAGCTAGATGCTTGATTAACCGGGGGGGGGGGGTGTGTGTGTGTGTGTGTGTGTGTGTGTGTGTGTGTGTGTGTGTGTGTGTGTCAGACAGGTTATGGGGTGGGTGGGGAGGGACACAGGAATGTGGGATTGAGGTTACAATCCGATCGGCCATGATGTTATTGACTGGTAGAGCAGGCTCGAGGGGCCGAGTGGCCTACTCCTGCTCTAATTCATATGTTCGTATTTACTCAACCAAAACCCTCTCCGATTATGAGCACCTCTATAAATCTCCTCTTAACACAGTCCACTCCAGGCGGCACAGTTCCAGTTCCTCAGTCACTCCACACAGCACAAATCACCAACCAGATCAAACAAAAACTCTGACATTTACACATGATCCAGCTTGCTCTGCTCCAATCAATGGCTGACCTACACTCCCAAACATACCAAGCAACACTCCACCACAACCTGCATTTATATAGCATCTACTATGGAATAAAACAGCTCAGAGTGCTGCACACGAGCATTAAAAAGCAAGATCTGATGTGAGTCACATCAAGAGGTGTTAGGGAAGGAGCTTGGCCAAAGCTAGAGGTTTTAAGGAGAATCTTCCATGAGGACAGCGAGGTGAAGAGAGGGAAAATGCCTGAATTTAGGACCTTGGAGCAGAAGACACGGCTGCTGATGATTGAGCAGCTAAGATCAGTGATGTAAAGAGGCCAGACTTGGAGGACAGTGGATATACTGAGGGGTTGTGAGCTGGAATAGATTACAGAGATAGGGAGGGTAGGGGCTGGAATAGATTACAGAGATAGGGAGGGTAGGGGCTGGAATAGATTACAGAGATAGGGAGGGTAGAGGCTGGAATAGATTACAGAGATAGGGAAGGTAGGGGCTGGAATAGATGACAGAGATAGGGAGGGTAGAGGCTGGAATAGATTACAGAGATAGGGAGGGTAGGGGCTGCAATAGATTACAGAGATAGGGAGGGTAGAGATTAGAATAGATTACAGAGATAGGGAGGGTAGAGGCTGCAATAGATTACAGAGATAGGGAGGGTAGAGGCTGGAATAGATTACAGAGATAGGGAGGGTAGGGGCTGGAATAGATTACAGAGATAGGGAGGGTAGGGGCTGGAATAGATTACAGAGATAGGGAAGGTAGAGGCTGCAATAGATTACAGAGATAGGGAGGGTAGAGGCTGGAATAGATTACAGAGATAGGGAAGGTAGGGGCTGGAATAGATTACAGAGATAGGGAGGGTAGAGGCTG
Source organism: Carcharhinus amblyrhynchos (assembly GCF_965287045.1). Lineage (NCBI taxonomy): Eukaryota > Metazoa > Chordata > Chondrichthyes > Carcharhiniformes > Carcharhinidae > Carcharhinus > Carcharhinus amblyrhynchos. Next base: position 2,659,425 of record NC_137352.1, on the reverse strand, counting down.
GAATAGATTACAGAGATAGGGAGGGTAGGGGCTGCAATAGATTACAGAGATAGGGAGGGTAGGGGCTGCAATAGATTACAGAGATAGGGAGGGTAGGGGCTGCAATAGATTACAGAGATAGGGAGGGTAGGGGCTGCAATAGATTACAGAGATAGGGAGGGTAGAGGCTGCAATAGATTACAGAGATAGGGAGGGTAGGGGCTGCAATAGATTACAGAGATAGGGAGGGTAGGGGCTGCAATAGATTACAGAGATAGGGAGGGTAGGGGCTGGAATAGATTACATAGATAGGGAGGGTAGAGATTAGAATAGATTACAGAGATAGGGAGGGTAGGGGCTGCAATAGATTACAGAGATAGGGAGGGTAGGGGCTGGAATAGATTACAGAGATAGGGAGGGTAGGGGCTGGAATAGATTACAGAGATAGGGAGGGTAGAGATTAGAATAGATTACAGAGATAGGGAGGGTAGAGGCTGCAATAGATTACAGAGATAGGGAGGGTAGGGGCTGGAATAGATTACAGAGATAGGGAGGGTAGAGATTAGAATAGATTACAGAGATAGGGAGGGTAGAGGCTGGAATAGATTACAGAGATAGGGAGGGTAGGGGCTGGAATAGATTACAGAGATAGGGAGGGTAGGGGCTGGAATAGATTACAGAGATAGGGAGGGTAGGGGCTGGAATAGATTACAGAGATAGGGAGGGTAGGGGCTGGAATAGATTACAGAGATAGGGAGGGTAGGGGCTGGAATAGATTACAGAGATAGGGAGGCAGAGACAATAAAGGAATTCAAAAACATTAAGGAGAATTTAAAGATCAGGGCACCGTTTAGCCAGTGCAATACAAGTCAGCGAGGGGTGATAACAGATGTAAAGACACACAGCAGAATTCTCAATGACGTACAAGGGACAATGTGATAGGTTTGCCGGGACTGCGTTAGGGTTATCTATAGGTAATAGAAGCGTGGATGAAGGCTTCAGCAGCCAAAGAGCTGAAGCGAGGCAGAGGCAGGCAATGTTTGAAGTGGAAATAGGTGATCTTGCTGCTGGTCAGACAGACGTGGCCAGAACCTAGCAGTAAAATGCAACACCAAGAACGTAAGGATCTGAAATGGTTGCTCCGGAGAAAAATGGCACCACAGTGAGGAAAGAATGGCTTCCATCTTCCTAATATTGAATTGGAAGAATTTTCCATTCACCCAGCACCGGATGCTGGATAAACAGTCTGCCAATCAGCAGAGGTGATGGGGCAGTGGTGACAATGCGGAGCTGGGCAGTGATAGTACGTGCTGAAGCTCAGGCTGTGATGCTGCTAAGGGGAGATACGCAGACGGGAACAAGCAGGGGCTCAAGGATAGATCCCAGGGGACTGCACAGATAACAGATTGGGAGAGAAGTCATTAATGGTGAACTTCTGGCTCTGGTGAGAGAGACAAGGATGGAGTTAGGGAAGAGGAGTCTCACTCAGCTGGACACAAGTGGAGAGGGACTGGAGGAAGATGGCATTGTCAACTTGTCAAAGGCTGTGGACAGGTCAGGAAAGGTGATGAGGGTAAGTTCCACTGTCAGTTGCACTGGATGTCATTATCCATTAGATAATCGGCCAACTTATACCCACAAGGCATTCAGACATAGAGGACATCATCACAGTGTCAGATTCCTCCATACTCAATAATTACAGTAAGAAGTCTCACAACATCAGGTTAAAGTCCAACAGGTTTATTTGGAATCACGAGCTTTTGGAGCATTGCTCCTTCATCAGGTGACTCACTGGTGTTGAAGACTTCTTCCTGTGCCCACCCCGGTCCAATGCTGGCACCTTCACATCGTCTATAATTGCAACACAGAATCCAGGGGCCCCAGCCCAGGCAAATAGTTGTGCCTCGCACTGCCGCCCATCACCAAGAGCAGCCAGTGTAGTGAGAGAGGGAGTGCAGGGTGTGCTGGCATAGACAGATGTAGCGCTCTGGATTTTGCCCTCCTCTCAGGGGAGCTTCACTTCTTTCTGTTGCGACAATGAACTGATTGTTTACAAACACACAGGAAGCTCCGTGCCTGAATCAGTGAGAGGAACAGCAATAGCGAGGGAGTGGAAAGCTGCTACAGACTAAAGGTGAGTCAGAGACCGGTTAATGAATCACAGGTTGCGGCACCAGGTGACAAGCTGCCACATGCTGAACACTCGCTCATCAACACCCGAAGAGAGATTGGAGAGAGCGCGGGATTGAGATAATCCACCCCCATTCTCCGAGGTCACAGACTCCCTCTGGGGCCATGGCGCTACCTACAATTTAACACCCCCCCCCCCCCCCCACACACCAGCACGGATGTCTCATATTACTCATCCCCCAGTGATTACCACCTCATTCACGCCTCGCTTTTCTCCACAGGATTCCCCTTTGCCCCTGAACAAGATTTTAATCTATTTCCTGCAGCTTCAATTCTCTCCTCCACACCCTCCATAAACTAATCTTGCTTTATGAAGCTTGAGAAAGCTGGTGGTAGTTTGCAGAGGGGCAGGACGTGGGGGGCTGGGGCATTCTCGCTGAGGGACGGGGCGGAGGGCATTCTCGCTGAGGGACAGGGCGGAGGGCATTCTCGCTGAGGGACAGGGCGGAGGGCATTCTCGCTGAGGGACAGGGCGGAGGGCATTCTCGCTGAGGGACAGGGCGGAGGGCATTCTCGCTGAGGGACAGGGCGGAGGGCATTCTCGCTGAGGGACAGGGCGGAGGGCATTCTCGCTGAGGGACAGGGCGGAGGGCATTCTCGCTGAGGGACAGGGCGGAGGGCATTCTCGCTGAGGGACAGGGCGGAGGGCATTCTCGCTGAGGGACAGGGCGGAGGGCATTCTCGCTGAGGGACAGGGCGGAGGGCATTCTCGCTGAGGGACAGGGCGGAGGGCATTCTCGCTGAGGGACAGGGCGGAGGGCATTCTCGCTGAGGGACTGAGCTGTGCGGGATTTTCACTGAGGGATTTGGCTGGGGGGTTCTAAGTGAGGTTCTCTAACTGAGGCTGTGTTTTCTGGTTGTAGTTTATTCTGCAGATCTCTCTGCATAGCTATAAATAGCTGTAACGCTGCCGTCACATGATCAGCCAGAGGAAATGCAGAGTGTAATGTGATCATTGCGGGTCCCTGAGAAAAGAGGGAGTCTTAGTGCCGAGAAAGTATAAAATTATAATCCTGAAAATGTCATTTGATTTTAAAAACCAGCTTGTGTACTGAGAGGTGACAAGGAATGCTGGCCCCTCCCACAACGAGAACCACCTTTCCATCCCACTGCAATCATTTAAACCTGGACACACACCAGCACCTCACCCCACACAAACTGCACTGCCCTCCCTCAGTGCTGACTCTCACTGGGGTACAGGGTCTCCCTCCTCTCCCTCAGTCCTGACTCTCACTGGGGTACAGGGTCCCCCTCCTCTCCCTCAGTCCTGACTCTCACTGGGGTACAGGGTCCCCCTCCTCTCCTGAAGATGCTGACTCTCACTGGGGTACAGGGTCCCCCTCCTCTCCTGAAGGTGCTGACTCTCACTGGGGTACAGGGTCCCCCTCCTCTCCTGAAGGTGCTGACTCTCACTGGGGTACAGGGGACATGGAGTTGGGGGTAGGGTGTTAGCGTGGATAGAGGACTGGTTGTCAAATAGGAGGCAGAGAGTGGGGGTCAATGGGTGCTATTCGGATTGGCGGTTGGTGACTAGTGGGGTGCCCCAGGGGTCGGTGCTGGGGCCTCAGCTATTTACCATTTATATAGATGATCTGGAGGAGGGAACCGAGTGCAGGGTGTCGAAATTTGCTGATGACACCAAGATTGGGGGAAAGGCAAATTGTGCGGAGGGTGTGGAGAGTCTGCAGAAGGATCTAGATAGGCTGGGCGAATGGGCCAGGAAATGGCAAATGGAATTTAATGTTGGCAAGTGTGAGGTGGTCCACTTTGGTAGGAAGAATAGTAGGAAGGACTATTACTTACGTGGCGAAAAACTGCAGCAGGCGACGGTGCAGAGGGACCTCGGGGTCCTTGTGCATGAGTCGCAAAAACCCAGCTTGCAGGTGCAGCAGGTGGTCAGGAAGGCGAATGGGATGCTGGCCTTCATAGCGAGGGGGATTGAATATAAAAGTAGGGAGGTCTTGCTGCAGCTGTATAGGGCATTGGTGAGGCCGCAGCTGGAGTACTGTGTGCAGTTTTGGGCGTCGCACCTGCGCAAGGATATTTTGGCCCTGGAGGGAGTGCAGAGGAGGTTCACTAGGCTGATACCGGAGTTGAGGGGGTTGAGCTATGAGGAGAGGCTGAATAAACTAGGCTTGTACTCGTTAGAGTTTAGAAGAATGAGGGGAGATCTCATTGAGATGTATAAGATGATGAATGGGATGGATAGGATAGAGGTGGAGAGACTCTTCCCGCTCAAAAAAGACAGTAGGACTAGGGGGCACAGCCTCAAGATAAAGGGGAGGCGGTTTAGAACGGAGTTGAGGAGGAACTTCTTCACTCAAAGGGTGGTGAATCTCTGGAATTCTCTGCCCGTTGAAGTGGTGGAGGCTGCCTCGCTAAATATTTTTAAGAAGCGGGTTGATGGGTTCTTGATAAGAGAGGGGATTAAGGGTTATGGGGAGAGGGCGGGAAAGTGGAACTGAGCCACAACAGATCAGCCATGATCTTATTGAATGGCGGGGCAGGCTCGAAGGGCTAGATGGCCTACTCCTGCTCCTATTTCTTATGTTCTTATGTTCTTATGTCCCCCTCCCCTCCCTCAGTGCTGACTCTCACTGGGGTACAGGGTCTCCCTCCTCTCCTGAAGGTGCTGACTCTCACTGGGGTACAGGGTCCCCCTCCCCTCCCTCAGTGCTGACTCTCACTGGGGTACAGGGTCCCCCTCCCCTCCCTCAGTGCTGACTCTCACTGAGGTACAGGGTCCCCCTCCTCTCCTGAAGGTGCTGATTCTCACTGGGATATGAGTATAAGCTACAATCCAATTTATTTACTCTGAAGTAAGGAATAATTAGCAGAATTGCTGCTGAGTTCACCCCCTGTACATCCCATGATAATCGAGGAATAATGCATTCTACCCTTTCCACACAGAATGCTTCCCTATTAAGTGATTAAATCTGTTATCTCAGCAATGTACACAAGATAAGCACGCAACACGTAGAGGTTACGTAAGGGAACTGGTACTGAGGAACACCACCACCATGCAGTGCCAGGGTCAGTGTGGTTAGAGAATCCTACAACACTGACAGCACAGAGCGAGGCCACTCGGCCCACTGTGTCTGCACTGTCTGATAAACAACCCACTCAGCCTAATCCCCCATTCCAGCATTCGATCCGGATGCCTGCAGTTCCGGCACTTCAGGCGCACATCCAGACATGTTCTAAGGGAGTTGAGGGTTCCCAACTCCACCACCCTTTCAGGCAGTGAGTTCCAGACCTCCACAATCTTCTGGGTGAAAAATGTCAAACCTTTGCTGCACTGTCCCCCCACACCCCCAACCTCCACTCCAACCCAGGCCATGACCTCTCTGCTAAAGTTAATAGACCCTTTCCATCCACCCTCACAACCTTACGCATCTCGATCAAATCTTTCCTTGACCTCTTCTGTTCCAAGGAGAATAACCGCAGCTTATCCAATCTTTCCTCACAGCTACAATTTTCCAGTCTTGGGTGGCAACATCCTCGTAAATCTCCTCTGTATTCTTTCTAAAGAAATTATATCCTATCTGCAATGAGATGACCAGAACCACACACAGTACGAAGGTTTGGCCGAATGAATGTTTAAATAGTTCTAGCATAACATAGAAATACAGAAAATAGGAGCAGGCGAGGCCATTCAGCCCTTTGAACCTGCTCCGCCATTCATCACAATCATGGCTGATCATCCAACTCAATAGCCTAATCCTGCTTTCTCCCCATAACCTTTGATCCCGTTTGCCCCAAGTACTATATCCAGCCACCTCTTGAATACATTCAACATTTTATCATCAACTACTTCCTGTGGTAATGAATTCCACAGGCTCACCACTCTTTGGGTGAAGAAATGTCTCCTCACCTTCGTCCTAAATGGTCTACCCCAATCCTCAGACTGTGACCCCCTGGTTCTGGACTCCCCCACCATTGAGAATATTCTCCCTGCATCTGCCCTGTCTAGACCTGTTAGAATTTTATAAGTCTCTATGAGATCCCCCTCATTCATCTGAACTCCAGTGAAAACAATCCTAATCAAGTCAATCTCTCCCCATACATCAGTCCCACCATCCCCGGAATCAGCCTGGTAAACCTTCGCTGCACTCCCTCAAGAGCAAGAACGTCCTTCCTCAGAAAAGGAGACCAAAACTGTACACAATATTCCCAGGTGTGGCCTCACCAAGGCCCTGTATAATCGCAACAACACATCCCTGCTCCTGTACTCGAAACCTCTCGCAATGAAGGCCAACATACCATTTACCTTCTTTACCGCCTGCTGCACCTGCGTGCTTACCCTCAGTAACTGGTGCACAAGGGCACCCGGGTCCCGTTGCACACTCCCCTCTAATTTACAGCCAATTATTCCCAATTTATACCATTCCTGCTCTTATATTCTGTATTTCGGTTAATAAATGAAAGGATTCCATTTGCCTTCTTAACCATCTCACCAGCTCCTGCCCTGGCACCTGTTCCACACACTGAAACTGACCAACATCAGTCAGAGATGTAGCTGCAGATTTACAAACTACTTAAAATAACAACACAGCTAAATCAGGCCCCAGAGATGCAAATAACACACTCAGATTCACCACTGCAGGAAAGAAATCAAACACCAGATAACTAATAAACTTGCACAAAAACATAGAAAATCTTTACAGGGATGGACAGGGCAGATGTAGGAAGGATCTTTCCCGTGGCTTAGGGTGAGGGAGGAAGGGTATCAAACCAGGTGACATAATCTCACAGTGAGGGGTAGGGTATTTAGGTCAGAGATAAGGAGGAATTTGCCCACTCAGGGGGTCTTTAGAATTCTTTCTCCCTGGGATTGTGGAGGCTCAGCCATTGAGGATGTTCAAGACAGAAATTGATAGGTTTCTAGATAGTAAAATCACGAAGGGAGATGGGGATAGTGAGGGGAAATGGCAAATGTAGAAGATCAGCCATAATCTTATTGAATGGTGGAACGGGCTCAAAGGGCTGAATGGTCTCATTGCCTATGTTCCTTGTTCCTTGGTTAAACCACAGCTGAAGTATTGTTCTGCAAACGCTCAGCAGGTCTGACAGCATCTGTGGAGAAAGAATAGAGCCAACACTGCAAGCCTGGATGGCCCTTCGTCAGAGGCAAGCTAGTGGAGTAGGCAGATAGCTGGCAGATGAAGTTCAATGAAGAGAAATGTGAGGTGATGCATTTTGGTCGGAGACAATACAAAATAAAGAGTACAATTTTTAAAAGGCAGCATGGGCAGAGGGACCTGGCATGTATGGGCAGAAATCATTGAAAGTGGCAGGACAGGTGGAGAGTGTAGTTAATAAAGCATAAAGTAAACTGGGTTTTATTAATAGGCGCTTGGAGTACAAGAACAAGCTGAACTTATACAAGACATTAGTTAGATCTCAGCTGGAATACTGTGTACAGTTCTGAGAACCACACGATAGGAAGGGTGTGAACACATTGGAGCAAGTGCAGAAGTGGTTTACAAAAATGGTTCCATGAATGAGAAACTTCAGTGATGCGGATAGTTTGGAGTGGTTGAGAATGTTCTCCTTGGAGAGAAGGCAGCTAAGAGGAGATTTGATAGAGATGCACAAAATCATGAGGGGGCTGGACAGAGTAGATAGGGAGAAACAGTTCCCACTCGTAAAAGAACGAAAGGGCACAGATTTAGAGAGATTTGCAAAAGAAGCAAATGGGAGAGAAAAACTTATAGTTTGGGTCTGGAATACACTGGCTCGGAGTGTGGTGGAGGCAGCTTCAATTGAGGGATTCAAGAAGATATTAGGAAGAAACAATGTGCAGGGGTTTGGGGGAAAAGCAGGGGAATAGCACTAAGACATGATGCTCGTTTGCAGAGTTGGTGCAGACATGATGGGCCAAACGGCCTCCTTCTGCACACAGTGATTCTGGTTCTTTTGCTGATCACATCGAATCTGTGACCTCTGATTATCATCAAATAGGATCATAGATCATAGAAAACCCAACAGTGCAGAGGGCCACAAGATTCTTCCGTTTTTCAGGTTTACTGATGACACCACTGTAGTGGGTCAGATCTCAAACAATGACGAGTCAGAGTACAGGAATGAGACTGAGAATCTGATGAAATGGTGCAATGACAATAATCTCTCCCTCAATGTCTACAAAATGAAGGTGCATAGCGGATGACATCTCCCCATTGATGTAGACGGGGGCAAGTAAAAATGGTCCAGAGCTTCAGGTTTTTAGGTGTCCAGATTACCAACAACCTGTCCTGATGCCCCCATGCTGACCCTATAGTTAAGAAAGCCCACCAATGCCTCTACTTTCTCAGAAGATAAGGAAATTTGGCATGACAGCTATGACTCTCTCTCACCTTTGACAGATGCACCATAGAAAGCATTCTTCCCAGTTGATTCACAGCTTGGTATGGCTCCTGCTCTACCCAGGACCGCAAGAAACTACAAAAAGTCGTGAATGTAGCCCAATCCATCACACAAACTAGCCTCCCATCCATTCACTGTGCTGCCTCAGCAAAGCAGCCAGTATAATTATGGACCCCATGCACCCTGGACATTCTATCTTCTTCTGTCGGGAAAAAGTTACAAAAGTCTGTGGTCATGTACCAACCAATTCAAGAACAGCTTCTTCCCTGTTGCTGTCAGACTTTTGAATGGACCTACCTCGCATTAAGTTGGTCTTTTTCTACACCCTAGCTATGACTGTAACACTACATTTTTCACTCCCTCCTTTCTTTCTCTATGAACGGTATGCTTTGTCTGTATAGTACGCAAGAAACAATACTTTTCACTGTATGTTAATACATGTGACAGTAATAAATCAAATAGTCACCAGAAACAGCTGGCCTTTATTTCCTCTGTATAAATCCTTCATGATTTCAAGCATCTCGATCCAATCTACTCTCAGCCTCCCGTTTCTCCAATCTTCCAAGTTAACTTTAATCCCTCATCCCTGGAACCATTCCAGTAAAAACACTCGCCAAAACATTCCCATTTTTCCAAAAGTGTGGTTCCAAAATACTCCACCTGGGACAGAGCTGTCTTATACAATAGGCTGAACATAACTTCCTCATGAATAAAGAATCATAATAGATTGATAATTACTCAGGCTGGATGCGGCCCTGATATCAGTAATGAGGGAGTTTAAAGTTAACTTATTGCTCCAAATAGGCTTACATTAACACTGCAACGAAGTTACTGTGGAATCCACTCGTCACCACACTCCTGGCACCTATTCAGGTACACTGAAGGAGCATTTAGCATGACCAATCCACCTAACCAATGTGTCTTTCGGACTGTGGGAAGAAATTGGAGCACCCGGAGGAAACCCATGCAGACACAGGGAGAATGTGCAGACTTTGCACAGCTGGGAATCGAATCTTGGTCCCTGGTACTGTGAGGCAGCAGTAATAACCATTGTGCTGCCCATGGGAGTGCCGTGCTGTCGGAGGGTCAGTGCTGAGGCAGCGCTGTGCTGTCGGAGGGTCAGTGCCGAGGCAGTGCTGCGCTGTCGGAGGGACTTCTCAGTAGGGGCCTGGAGTGGTGGCTGGACTGATGTCTTGGGATCAATTTTTAGCTCTCAGCTAAGGTCTTTTATCACTTGCTGCTTTTGGGAAAACCGAATGCTTTATTTCCAACATTAATTCATTGACAATTCCTCAGATGTAATCCAACAAATCCAAGCTGTAGACGGACATTGCAAAAATCAAAATAAAAGAGAATAAGGGAGTCAAGATTTCTCAGCTCTTGGCATCCAGCTCCGCACTCAGATAACAGTGCAAAGACAAAACAGTCTTTGTTAAACGCACTGGGCCAGAGACAGGACAGTATAGCCAGGGGCAGAGGATCTAACAGTCTGCGACATGGGATAGAGCGGGAGAACACAAAGACACAAGCACACATGTCAGCGATTGTGTGTGGCCCTGGAAAACAAAAACCATCTGAAGGAACTGCCATTGCTTCAACATCCCTGCACACTGCACAGAATACATCCCAGAACCATCCCCTCCCCCGACACTCTCCACCAACATCTCCCCCACGGGTCCACACATCACGCAGGAACCCAGACAACACGTAAACCAGCTGGCTCACCCCTTCACTTTCCTTCTTCCCTCTCCCCTCCCCCCTCTCTCTTCAACCTCCATCCTTCTCTCAATTTCCTACTGCTTGGGGGAGGGGAGACGCTGGGTTCAGCATACTCAGGGATCACTGTGATACAGACATTGAAGAAAAAAAATCTCTTAGCATTCCACGCTGGGCGTCTGCACATTTAAATGCTGTACCTGTGTCACAGCAGACAGGAATACAGCCGAGATGCAGTCTGTCACAGCATTACAATGCAAAGTGCTTCAGCCCACACCTTTCACTACAGGGGTGATCAGCGTCAGAGGGACACAGAATAAAAGCAAAAACATACTCACCCCAAAGCTGCACTCCAGTGGGAGTCAGTGTGCGTGGGACCCGTACCCCAGTGGGAGTCAGTGTGCGTGGGACCCGTACCCCAGTGGGAGTCAGTGTGCGTGGGACCCGTACCCCAGTGGGAGTCAGTGTGCGTGGGACCCGTACCCCAGTGGGAGTCAGTGTGTGTGGGACCCGTACCCCAGTGGGAGTCAGTGTGCGTGGGACCCGTACCCCAGTGGGAGTCAGTGTGTGTGGGACCCGTACCCCAGTGGGAGTCAGTGTTTACTAAACAGGGAGGTTGATGGAGGGAGATTATTGTGAGCTGAGGTGATATTTGGCTCTTGGAGAATGACAGCAGGTGATTGCCTGAGAAACTCTGGTCACTACTTCACTCGCTGTCAGTTGCTGCTCTCGGAGTTGCTGCTTCACCACAGAAGCGACATGTTGACAGGAGGATTCCACTGGAGTGAACCCAGCAACATTACAGCAACCCTCAGAAAAAGGCTGAACTCTAACAGCTCGCTCAGTGGGACAGCGGGTTACACGGCAGTGTGAACTGACTGTCCGCTGACCTCGGGTTGTCTTACTGCACAGGAAGCAGTCAAAAGCATGTATTGCACTGAGGCGAGGTTAACACGCTGCCGGCTGGAACACCAGGACAAAATTAGCCCCCTGCCAAGCTCGGAATATCTTCTAAAGTCGGACTTCCTGCCTGTCCAGCAGTTTCTTGCTGGAATATCACGCTCCATCTGGCAGTCAGTGCAGCAGCTTGCGTGTGTGCCATTGCTGTGTACATGATGCACACTGACAAGGGATAGAATAGACTTGGAGGAGCTTCTTCCACCTCAGGACCTCTCCATGTACCTGCCAGCCACTCCTAAACATGCTCACACTTTGTTTCTAAAATAGCGAGGGGGATTGAATATAAAAGTAGGGAGGTCTTGCTGCAGCTGTATAGGGCATTGGTGAGGCCGCAGCTGGAGTACTGTGTGCAGTTTTGGGCGCCGCACCTGCGCAAGGATATTTTGGCCCTGGAGGGAGTGCAGAGGAGGTTTACTAGGCTGATACCGGAGTTGAGGGGATTGAGCTATGAGGAGAGGCTGAATAAACTAGGCTTGTACTCGTTAGAGTTTAGAAGAATGAGGGGAGATCTCATTGAGACGTATAAGATGATGAATGGGATGGATAGGATAGAGGTGGAGAGACTCTTCCCGCTCAAAAAAGACAGTAGGACTAGGGGGCACAGCCTCAAGATAAAGGGGAGGCGGTTTAGAACGGAGTTGAGGAGGAACTTCTTCACTCAAAGGGTGGTGAATCTCTGGAATTCTCTGCCCGTTGAAGTGGTGGAGGCTGCCTCGCTAAATATTTTTAAGAAGCGGGTTGATGGGTTTTTGATAAGAGAAGGGATTAAGGGTTATGGGGAGAGGGCGGGAAAGTGGAACTGAGCCACGACAGATCAGCCATGATCTTATTGAATGGCGGGGCAGGCTCGAAGGGCTAGATGGCCTACTCCTGCTCCTATTTCTTATGTTCTTATGTTCTAAAAATGAAAGCAATTATTTCTGGGGGAAACTTGTGTAGGATCTGAAGTTACACCGCTGTAAGCTCTTTTGGAACAACTCTTCTTCTGGATTGTGAAATACGTGTTACCTCAAAGTAAAAAACCAAATGGTCAGAGCATCTATCATACAAGACTAAGCTGTTTAGGATTATATTCACTGGAGTTTAGAAGAGTGAGGGGAGGGGGGATCTCATAGAAACTTATAAAATTCTAACAGGGTTAGACAGGGTAGATTCAGAAAGAATGTTCACAATGGTGGGGGAGTCCAGAACGAGGGGTCATAGTTTGAGGATAAGGGGTAAACCTTTTTGAACTGTGGAATTCACTCCCACAGAAAGTAACTTGAAGCCAAAACGTTGTCTGATTTCAAGAAGAAATTAGATAGAGCTCTTGGAGCTAAAGGGATCAAGGGATATGGGAGGAAGGAGGGATCAGGATATTGAATTCGATGATCAGCCACGATCAAGATGAATGGCGGAACAGGCTGGAAAGGCTGAATGGCCTCCTCCTGCTTCTAGTTTCTATGATGCAGACGAAGGGATAAGTACTGAATAGGGCAGCAGGGAGGATTTGTCTTCAAATAGTGTGCTAGCTGTGGCTCCCAATGCAGCATGTTCCCCTTGCAATCACATGGCTCTGGCTTCAAGCCCCATCCAGAGTCTTCAACTCAATTGTCTCGGTTGACTTTTCATCGCAGTGCTGAGGGAGTGCAGCACTGGTGACAGGGCTGTCTCTTTAAGTGAGGCATTAAATCAAGGCCCCATCTGCCCCCCTCAGTTGGATATAGAAACAGAGAAGATAGGAGCTGGAGGAGGCCATTCAGCCCTTCAAGCCTGCTCCACCATTCATTACGATCATGGCAGATCGTCTAACTCAATTACCTAATCCTGCTTTCTCCCCATAACCTTTGATCCCATTTGCCCCACGTGCTGTATCCAGCCACCTCTTGAGTACATTCAACATAGAAGACCTGAGGCCACTGTTTTGAAGGTGAGAAGGGGAATGCTCTCCAGTTCTCTCACCAATATTTATCCCTCAATCAATGTGAGGAAAGCAGAGATTAATTGCTCATGACCAAATTACTGTTTGTGGGATCTTGCTGTGTGCTGCATTCCCTACATTACAACAGCGACTGTGTTTCAAACACATTTTGTTGGAGTGCTATTTCCGAGAGATGGACCAAGGTCAGTCTCCTTTTCACTGTACGAGTGTGGTTCTGTTTCGAATCACATCAGGACACAATTAGGTGAGGGTTTTCTCTTAGGGAGAAGGAGTTGCAGCATTCAGTTACATGGCAGGAGGTGCTAAACAGCTATTACCAGGAGGCGCAGTTTGCAAACAGCAGCTCATTAGTTCTGTGTTTCCTGATGCGAATGCTTGGAGTGTGATCTCCACTTTCAGCGACTGGAGTGTGAGAATGAGAACCTGCAGCGAGCGGCCCAATATTAGCAACCTTAGCTTCTCCCATTTCGACACCAATACTGTTTAGTCTTCACTCACTTATCCTTCCTCCCTCTCCCTGCCCCTCAGCCCCCTCTCCCCGCCCCTCAGGCTGTGGATTTGCAGCTGCTGCAGGTTGAAGAGTGGCTCCAAGCTGAATTCCTACTTCTTGATGAGGATGATTTGTTGAGAACAATTTGAGCTTCAAACATCTTGCCTTGATTTTCAGCAATGGTGTCAGCCCCCCCCTTCGTCTGACTGCAGCAACCAGTCCCTCTGGGGCAAGAGTAGTGGACTTCTCACCGGGGTTCTGCTCAATACATATCCTTCACCCAACAGCTAGCAATGGCCGATCGAGTTGTTAATTTGAGTGACACTGTGGAAACTCATTGAGAGCAAATTGACTGCGCTGTTCTCTGCATTGTAATCGACACAGAAACCCTACTTAGTAAATAACCCACTGGATCCCTCCAGTTTTGCAACCCACTGGATTCTTACAATATTGTAACCTATTGGATCCTTTCAATACTTTCTGTAATTTGCCCTAACAGTTAGCCCTCAGTTGACCCTCTGACAGTGTGGCACTCCCTCAGCACCGACCCTCTGACAGTGCGGCACTCCCTCAGCACCGACCCTCTGACAGTGCGGCACTCCCTCAGCACTGACCCTCTGACAGTGCGGCACTCCCTCAGCACCGACCCTCTGACAATGCGGCACTCCCTGAGCACCGACCCTCTGACAGTACGGCACTCCCTCAGCACTGACCCTCTGACAGTGCGGCACTCCCTCAGCACCGACCCTCTGACAGTGCGGCACTCCCTCAATGCTGCAGTGGGATTGTCAGCTTGGGTCACACATTCAATGAGTGGGATAAAAGGTGATTAAAATCAGAATGGACTCAGGAGTTAGAAACTGAATAGCAACTGGGTGTTCTGTTTGAGAGGGTGGTATGTGGCTCCCTCAGAGTGGCTGAGATACATTGTCTCTGTGGTCTTACCCACTGGAACTGATGTTGTGGATCAAACAGGCAGTGGGATTGGGTCACACAAACACTGGCGATCACCTTCTGACATGGTGTGAAGCAGGCTGGATTGCAATGGGTTAACGGTGATGTCAGAGAGCCAGCCTCTTCACCCACAACATCTGCTCCATTCTTGCTGTAGTGAATGACATCAGCAGCACATTCCACAGCTAGTACAGACTCTGAAAATAACTGCAGTGCCATCGACCATACTGCTCCCTGCTGCACTGACACACACTCGTCACTGGCTCCTGGCTACGACTACAATTCCCAGCGCCAACCCAGATCCTGCATCAACATTACTGGGCTATGGGAGAGTGTGTGTGTGTGTGTGTGTGTCCCACACTCTCACCATGTCCACATCCTCTGAACCCTCACTCTATCCTTGTGGGAGTGGAGGTGGTCGGTTGCAGACGGAGTAGGAAGCACAGAGAGAAACTAATAATGCACTTGCTAACCAGCAGAGTAACATCAGGCACTGGAGGACCAGAGGGCTTTCAATGGCATCGATATATCCAGCCCTCAGTGCCTCTGAGCCTCCCGAGACTATTGTATAATTACACTCTGTGTGCTTCTAACCAGGGAGCTACAAACAGTAAAGGAATACAAGTCTGAAATAAACACAAAGTTCCTGGAAACACTAAACATAGTGAGTGGTCGCTCGGGTCATTGTTAACACTTGTTCTTTCCACAAATGCTGCCTGACCTGCTGAGTGGTGCCAGGCAGCTTCTACTTTTAATGCATGGAAGCTAAATCACCCTTGGAAGGGCTTACAGCAGAGATGTACCTTTCGGTATCATACAGCACACTGGCGATAATATTCCTGTATACGCCACACAGTTGGTCATTGGGTCCACTCTACAGCAACAGATCTGTCTTACTGTAATAAACTCCAGTGTAATCCTCACTGTGCTCTTCACCCAGTCATTTTAGTCAGATTATCCGATAATTGAATTTTCTGAACATGGTTACCATTTTGTAATGTTTTTCACATTGCTAATTCAAATTATTATATTGTTCACATTCTTCATTGTAGCAACCACAGCTTTTATAATCCCATCAGCAACACTCTGACCTTGATAATACGGCCCAGGTCTGTCACTGAGTAATAGGAATTATTCACAATTCAGAGACACAGTGATACCTTGCACAATCCCCAGTAACTGCCAGCTCCGGGGTCCCGGGCACTCCAGGGATCACGAGTGTCCGAGAATCAGGGTCCTGGGGGGTCCCGGGCGTCCCAGAGCCAGGGGGCCCCGGGCCGCCCCAGAGCCAGGGAGGCCCCGGGCGTCCCAGAGCCAGGGAGGCCCCGGGCGTCCCAGAGCCAGGGAGGCCCCGGGCGTCCCAGAGCCAGGGGGACTGGGCTGGTTCTGCTAAATCTCCAGGATGAAATACAGCTGGGAGATCTGAGTGGTGCCATTGGACAGTGTGAAAAGTCATACTTTCTCCAAACTAATCCAAGTTTATTTCCTCTGAGGCCTGAAGCGATGATACCCGTCCCCTGACAGCACGTAATCACAACTCTGCCCTCCACAAGTCACAACAGAAAACCAGTGGAGAATGTATAAAAAGAAGAATTCTGCAGCTGATGCTGGAATGGACAGCTTCCAACTGTTAGCATAGACTTAAGAAGCTGGAAATTTCGCTGGAAAAAAACAAGGCAGAGGATAATCCGGAAGAAGCCTTCAGATTGTGCAAGGCTTGAACAGGGTAAATGTAGAGTTTTTTTTCCGATTTGTGGAAGAGACTAGAACTAGACAGGCACAAATAAATAAATATAAGAGGACAAGACACTAGTTACACCTCAGCTGGAATACTGTGTATAATTCTGGGTGCCGCACATTAGGAAGGATGTGGATGCATTGGACAGAGTGCAGAAGTGGTTTACAAGAATGGTTCCAAGATGAGTAGAGATTGGAAAGGTTGGGATTTTTCTCCTTGGAAAGAAGAATGCTGAGAGGAGATTTGACAGAGATGTTCAAAATCATGAGGGGGCTGGATAGAGTAGATAGGGAGAAACTGTTCCCATTCATAAAAGAATCAAGGACGAGAGGGCACAGATTTAAAGTGATTTTCAAAAGAAGCAAATGTGAGAAAAAACTTTTTCACCCAGCGAGCGGTTGGGGTCTGGAATACACTGGTTGGGAATGTGGTGGAGGCAGATTCAATCGAGGCATTCAAGAGGGCAGTAGATAATTATTTGAATAGAAACAATGTGCTGGGTACACAGGGAAAAGGCAGAGTTGGTGCAGACATGATGGGCCAAATGGCTTCCTGCTGCATTGTAACATTTTGTGAAATATACTTTAAGACAAGTATGAATAAGTCCAATGTGGAACTGAGCAGAAACCACTTTACCCAGAGCAACGTGGGACTCATTTGCCCCCATGGGGAGTAGGGAGTATGTGGGACTTGCTCCCACAGGGAGTGGGGGAGAGTGTGCGACTCGCTCCCACAGGCAGGGGGCAGAATGAGGGACTCGTTTCCACGGAGTGGTTGAGGTAAATAGTGTCGATACATTTAAGGAGAAGCGGGTTAAATGCGGGGGTTAAAGGAATAGAATATGTTGATAGGATGAAATAAGGAGGGCAGGAGGAATCTTCTGTCCGGTGTCAACACCAGCAGCAACAGATGGTCGAATGGCCTGGTTCTGTGCAATTCTATCAGCAAGGGTGCGTGTTACTTTATCAGCTCAAAATGACGAGTAGATGCTGCAGCGAGTGAGGCTACACTGATTGACAAACACATCCCAGTCACAATGCTGCGTCTGGCAAGAAATAAAAGGGACTGAGGAAGTGGCGGTTGCCTTAGCAACCGAACAATTACAGTGGCTTTCAACAAACATGTTCAAGTTGGGTCAATGTTTGTTGAGCAAAGAGAAACAGAGGAGCGAGTGAAGGATCTGCACATCCCACCATCCAGCTCTTCCACACAGACATCTTCACAACAGCTTCCGCATTCTCACACTCCTCTCAGCGCACACTCCGCTCTCTGCTACAGCATCACTGCTTCTTCTCTCACTCTCAGGGCACAGGCATGGCTTCACATGGCAGCCTAAGAGTGAGTGTTGGTATCTCATTCATCAAGCTAGCGCCGAGGGAGCGCCGTGCTGTCAGAGGGCCGGCGCCGAGGGAGCGCCGTGCTGTCAGAGGGCCGGCGCCGAGGGAGCGCCGCGCTGTCAGAGGGCCGGCGCCGAGGGAGCGCCGCGCTGTCAGAGGGCCGGCGCCGAGGGAGCGCCGCGCTGTCAGAGGGCCGGCGCCGAGGGAGCGCCGCGCTGTCAGAGGGTCGGCGCTGAGGGAGTGCTGTACTGCTGGAAGTGCCCTATTGCAAGGAAATATGAAACTGAGTTTCCTAGCTGCTCCAAAGTGTAAAGTTTGAAGCAATGTGGGATCGTTCTTGGCCAAGATTTATTCCTCATTCTATATCACTGATAGAAACTATCCAGCCACATTGCATTGCTATGTGTGGGATCATCCTCTGCGCAAACTGCTTTCTGTGTTTGTTACATTGCAAATAAACTGCAATATTCTGGAGTGTGTGGCCCGTGCATTGCATTCCAGATCTGACTGTGTCTCCACACAAAGCCTCACTTCAATCTGAGCCCGTTCTCTCTCCGAGCTAACTGTCCAAGGAGCCAATCGACATTAGGCCGCACTGGGAAAGGGCAGGGTTAAGCATGTCCTTATTCTCAGTTCCTGACCTCTCAGCTTCAGCATCAACACTTGTACAAATAAAAACCTCCAACCATTTCCTGTTTGGGTCGCGATTATCTGCTTCCTGTTAAAGCTGTGAAGCAAAACTCGCGGCAAAGATTGTCGTTTGAGTGGCCAGATTCCAGCTGTTCTGAACACTGGGATCATGTCCCAAAACTGGGAAAGCAACAGCCTGACATTGTCAACTCCCAGAATCATATCTTACTGATAATGTCCCGGACACCACCATCACTGGGACTGTCCTGCCAGTGACAGAAGTGGCACACAGGGGTATACAGTCCAGTCACAGCACCTGGGAGCTCTCAACATTGACTCTGGACCCCATGGAGTCTCATGGCACCAGATCAACATGGGCAATGAAACGTCCTGCTGATTACCACAGAGAGCATCCCCCCCCCCCAGCCAATCAATCTGTACTCCTCCATGTTGAAGCACTGAGGGTGGCAAGGGTGCAGAATGTTCTCTGGGTGGGGATTTCAACGTGCATTCCCAAGATGGCTTGAGGGTGAAGGACATCAATTGAGTTGGGTCCATCTGACAGCCGGGAGTGTTTCAGCAGCCACTCCCCCAGTAATGCCTCCCAGCCCTGGACAGGTAGTGGTAGCATCCTGGTGGTCACCATCGTGGAATGCCAGGCCAAGCTGGGCACCACCCTGAAGAAACCCCCTTGGCCTTTGGTTACCAGCTGGAGAAGGGCAGCAGCACTAATTGACCCAACTCGCCACCTTGGCCAACGGGGACTCCTCCGTCCCCCCGCTCCAGCCCAGAGTGGGGCCGGCACCTTCTCTGTGCCTGTGAGGCAGCAAAAGGAGCTCGAGGCACTGGGACCGGAGAAAACATCTCAAAAAAGCTGGTCAGCTTCTAAAGGACATCGCTGCGAGACTGGGACTGCGGCAGGTGGTGACAGAACCAAGACAGAAAAACATATCTGACCTCATCCTCACCAACCCGCCTGCTGCAGATGCACCTGTCTATGACAGTATAAGGAGGAGCGAGCACCACACAGTCCTTGTGGAGACAAAGTCTCCTCTTCACACTGAGGATACCCTCCATTATGTTATGTGACATTATCACTGTGCTAAATGGAGCAGATTTCAAACAAATCTGGCTACTCCAGATTGGGAATCCATGAGGTGCTGGACCATCAACAGCAGCAGAATTGTACTTAACCACGATCTGAAACCTCATGGTCCGACATATCCCGCACTTAACCATTACCATCAAGCCAGGGGATCAAGCCTGGTTCAATGGAGAGTGCAGGAAGGCATGTCAGGAGCAGCACCAGGCAGACCTAAAATTGAGGGATTACCAGCACCAGGCAATGATTATCTCCACCAAGAGAGAATCTAACCATTGCCCTTGACATTCAATGGCATTACCAGCACTGAAACCACCACTATCAACATCCTGGGAATTACCATTGACTTGAAAACGAACTGGACCAGCCATTTCAATCATAGAATCCTACAGTGCAGATAGAGGCCATTCGGCTACAACAGCAGCTCAGAGGTTGGGAATTCTGTGGTGAGTAACCCACCCTCTGACTCCTCAAAGCCTGTCCACCTTTTAAAAGGCACATATCAGGAGTGATATAGAAACATAGAAAAGAATAGGCTATTTAGCCCAATGAGGCAATCATGGCTGTTCCTGTATCTCAACACCATACTCTGCTCTCCCCCCATAACTGCTTGATCCTTTTATTCCCTAGAAATCTATTTTCTTCTTAAATACATTTAGTGACTTGCCCTCTACAGCCTCCTGTGATACAGAATTCCACAGATTCACCTCCCTCCAAGTGAAGAAGTTTCTCCTTATCTCAGTGTTAAATGGCCTACCCCGTATCCTGAGACTGTGTTCTAGACACCACCCCATCCCCAGTGCAGCCAGAGGAAGCAACAATCGTGCATCCAGTCTGTCCAGCCTTGTCAGAATTTTATACGTTTCAATGAGATCTTCTCTCATTCCTCTAAATTCGAGTGAATACAGGCTCATTCGACCCAATCTCTCCTCATACGACAATCCTGCCACCCCAGGAATCAGTCTGGTGAGCCTTCAGTGCACTCCCTCTGTGGCAAGTATATCCTTTCTTAGGTAAGTGGCCCAAAACTGCACACAATACACCAGGTGTGGTCTCACCAGGGCCCTGTACAGCTGCAGTAAGACATCCTTACTTAAGTCCTCTTGTAATGAAGCCAACATGTCACTTGCCTTCCTAACTGCTTGCTGTACCATCATGCTTGCTTTCAGTGACTGCTGTACTCAAGACACCCAGATCCCCACGTACATCAACATTTTCCAACCAGTTATCATATAAATAATACTCTGCCATTCTGTTTCTCCATCCAAAGTGAATAACTTCACATTTAGCCGTGTTAGACTGCATCTGCCATGTATTTGACCACTTACTCAATATGTCTAAATCACCTTGAATCCTCTTAACATCCTCCTCACCACTTACAATATTACTTTAAATTCCTTCACTCAAATCGTTGATGTATATTGTGAATAGCTGGGCCCCACTGCACTCTTATATGGAACTTAATCCAAAGCTTTCTGAAAATCCAAATATGTCATATCAACTGGTTCACCCTTTCTATTCAACTAGTTACATCCTCAAAAAACTCCAGTAGGTCTGTCAAACATGATTTTCTTTTCATAAACCCACGTTGACTTTGTCTAATTCCATTAGTATTTTCTAAGTGTCCTGTTATCACATTCTTTATAACAGACTAGCATTTTCCCCACTGCTGGTGACAGGCTAACTGCTCTGTAATTCCCTGTTTTCTCCTTCCCTTCTTTTTTTAAACAGCAAAATTACATTTGTTGCTCCCCAATCTGCTAGGACTGTTCCAGAATCTACAGAATTTTGGAAGATGACAACCAAAGCATCCACTGTTTCCACGGCCACCATTTTTAGTATGTTAGGGTGGAGATTACACTCTCCACTTGCCTGGATGCATGCAGCTCCAACAACATTCAAGAAGCTCAACGCCATCCAGGACAAAGCAGCTCCACTTGATTGTCATCCCAATCACCCCTTTGAACATTCACTACCTTGACCATCTTTACAGGGGCAGTAGTGAGTACCAACTACAAGATGCACTGCTGCAACTTGCCAAGGTTCCTTCGACAGCCTCTTCCAAATCTGCGACCTCTACCATCTAGAAGGACAAGGGCAACAGATGCTGAGAAAACCATCACCTGGAATGTCCCATCTGAGTCACTCAATATCCTGACTCGGAAACATATCACTGTCGCTGGGTCAAAATCCTGGAACTCTCTCCTTAACAGCACTGTGGGTGTACCTACACCATGGGGACTGCATCGGTTGAAAAAGGCAGCTCACCCCAACTTCTTGAGAGCAATTACGCATGGGCAATAAATGCTGGCCTTGACAGCGACGCCCACATCTCATGAATGAGCAATAAAAGATAACAGACAGCCAGGAGACTGCTGGAATAGTTGTATCAGAAGGTAGCAGGGATCGGGACAATAGCAGCTGGGCTGAGGGAGGCCACAGAAGGATGATATTACCAAAGTCTGCTCCAATACCGCTGAGAGTTTGACATCCCTCAGGAGACTCACTGCTGGGGTGTACTGGAAAACACTAACATCTGGAACAATAACACCAACCAGGAACTCAGTGACTATCGAGATGTGGCTTCCACATTCAGAAGTAGATCTGGAGACGTGCTTTTATTGAATTTTAAATCTTGCTGGATGTAACAATTATCATCATGCTGCATAGAATCAACCAGCACAGAGGGAGACTTTTCAGCCCATCACACCTATGCTAGCGCTTTAGCAGAGCTGTCCAATCATATCCCTGCAAATCTTTCTTTAAATATTTACCAATTCTCTTTTGAAAGTTCCTATTGAATCTGCTTCCCGCGCCCCTTACAGGCAGCGTCTTCCACGTCACAACAACTCGCTGTTTAAAGAAATTCTCATTCTGTTGTTATTAACGATGAATCAATCCTCTGGCTGCCACTGGAAACATTTTGTCTTTATTTTATCTAAACCCCTCATCATTTTGAACCAGTCCATCAAATTTCCCCTCGACTCCCCCAAGAATACCACCCTCCCTCACCCTCCAGCCCATCCCCCTGGCACAACCTGAGACTCCCACCATGGCCTGGATTCTCCACCCACCCCTCCCCAGCATACCCTGGTGCTCTCACCATGGCCCGGACTCTCCAACCCACACGCCTGGTGCAGCCTGGTACCCCCGCCATGGCCCAGACCCTCCACACCCTTCAGCCCATCCTCCCCACCTTCCATGACCCAACCCCCCAGCCTGGTCACCCCCACCTCCCCTGGTCATGCCCAGATCCCCGACCCACATCACCCAAGTGTCCCGGCCCAAACCCCTCACAACCCCCAGCCGGGGCTTCTCCAACCCCTCCAGAATGTTTGTCACCCTCCCGCCAGTCCCTGCAAGGAACGCTGATGAGAGAACCACAATCAGATTTCACGGAGCCGGGGAAAGCATGCTCGCAGTAAACCTGGAGCAAAGAACCCCACACACTCTGTAGCCGGGATGGATACAATCCACACCCTCTCCCCCACCTGACTCTCCCGTCCCTGGATGCAGTTCGTCTTCTATCAGGTTGCAGATTGCATTAACACTCGCTGTTCACCACTAACTCGAATTGGAAAGGGGAGGGGCGGGGAGCAAGCTAACTGATAGAAAACTTGGTTACATACCCCGCCTTCCTCAACTGAAAGCGGCAGATCAAATCAATAAATATCACGCAACAATCTCGAATAACACACAAACACACATCCAAATATGCTTCAGAAAAACTCTAAGCAACAACTCTTTCCCAGTTGTGATAACTCTCATTAAACTTAACCTGCCAAAGTCACCATTACACAGACTGCCACAGCAAGAGCCATGTTTTGACTCCAGCTAATAAATCCCATTCTTATTAATCAAAGGAGACCATTCAGCCCACTGCGCCTGTGCTAGCACTTTGAATGAGCTATTGATTGTTCTTTCCCTGGAGTTCTGTAAATTATATAATAACCTCTGGAATTTTAGAATTAAATCCGATTCAGTTGTCATTTCAAGCGTTCTAGATGACAACTACGCAATGTGCAAAAGGATTTTCCGCACGTCACCTCTGGATTTTCTGCTAATTATCTTCAATCTGTGCCCCCGGTTAGGCAGCCTCCTGCCAGTAAAAACTGCCTCTTCCATATAACCCCATCACAACATGTCAGATATGTGAATGTCTCCATTATTGGACAAAGCACTTAGCCACAGTGTGAACACTCAGTAACTCAGTCACTTACTAACATTACACCAATAGCAGGGTTATAGTAAAGGCCAAGTGTGGCTAGCTATCAGCTTAACCAGCTGGACAGGGTCTTCCCACACACCAGCCCCAACATGCATTGGGGTGGTGAGGAGCAGGATGGGTGAGTGAGGGGGGGTGATTGAGGGAGGGAGGGGGTGAGGATGGGGACGAGGGGGGGAGGCAGAGGGCCAGGGGGTCTGCAAGAGGAGTGCACACACAGTCTATGCTAGTGCTGTTCCTCAGTCTGGGATGCATAATCAAACACTATTGGGATCCACACACGAAAACAGTGCCATTGATTGCGAGGCAGTGAACTGGGAGCAGGGACTGTGAACCGCACCCACAAACTGGCAGCAAGCAGCAACACTGCAGATCAGGACTGAAAAGCTCTGACTTTCTCAGGCAGGTCTCGTGTTCCCCTATTTTCCTCCAGGGCCCTGTCACCCCAGCTGGTCACAGCCCTGTGAATGGACCATCCCAGTGTTGAGGAAAGGGTTAAGCAGGGTTGTCTGTTACAGACAGAGTGCTGCAGCTCTGGCATGATGCCAGTTGCAGGAACAGCAGATCCAAACAGCTAAAGCTGGCACCCGGCAAAGGAAATTCCGTCCTGTTTCTTCTGGCAAAGCCAAGAGATTCCAGCTTTAGCAGCTCATAAAAAAATAACAAATACTCAGGCATCTGAAGCCAGAGTGTAAACAGCCAGTAGTCGAGAGTGAGCTACTCACAGACCACAGGGACCTTGCCCCACACCCACTCACCCTTGTGGGAACCCTAGACCCACCCACCGCCGGGGGGGGGGGGGGGTCACCCCACTCACACAGTCTGTCTCATACAGCACATATCCAGAAACAGCACCTCTATAATGTCTGAAGAAGCCATTTCAAGTAACTGATCCACAGACAGCCACAGTGCAGCAAGAGGCCTTTCAGCCCATAGAGTCTGCACTGACTCTTCAACAGAACAGCTTATCCAGGCCCTATCCTCATAACCTCACATATCTACCCTGATCATCCCCTAAACCTACACATTTTGTGACATCAAGAGGCAATTTAGCACAGCCAATCCACCTAGCCTGCACATTGTTGGGCTGTGGGAGGAAACCAGAGCACTCCACATGGGGAACCCTCCTCTCCTGAAGGTGCTGATTCTCACTGGAGGAAACCCAAGCATGCCACAGTCACCCAAGGTCAGAATCGAACCTGAGTCCCTGGCACTGTGAGGCAGCAGTGCTAACCATGTACCACGGTGCTGTCCCCGATTGGCCTAGGTTAAAGTCCAGCTCTGTCTGGAACTTTATTTAAACAGGCTGGTGCAAGAATTGCCTCAGCTCCCCTCGCTTAGTAAGGAGAGGAAACAATCATTTATAGGTTGAATGTCATCACTATTCCTGTCAACTGTCATCACAAGAAAATAGGCAACTTAGAAAGCAATACCTGTACCTCAGTGAGAGTCAGCACCTTCAGGAGAGGATGGGGAATCTGTAATATGAAAAATTCACAATTGAATTCTGGTAACTTTTTACTGTCACCAGGAATATGAGCCTGAAAACATCTGGATTAACGTAAAAACTCAACTGGCTTCCCTCCTTAAAAGAAGCCAATCCCTTCACAGTCCAGCCTGCCTGGGATTCCAGTTCCAATCTATGATGATTCATTCTCTTGATCTCAGGATGGTTAAACTTACCATCAACATCTACCTCATTAGAGGGGGTAGGCCATGGAGAAGGCAGAGAAAATGGATGCTAACCCCACACACAATCCAGGATGCCAGGTATGAATAAAAAGCCCATTGCTGACGAGAGGAAGCACTTTGTGATGGGTAACATACACAGCATTAACACTTATCCTGTCAATAATTCACCAACATCACAAAATTGGACAGCACAGGAGGCCATTCGCCTCAACTGCTGTTTCTTTAATAGAACCATCCAATCACCCCCTCTCCCTTCAGATTATCCCCATTGCGTTGGAAACACAATCCCAATTCCCTTTTCAAAGTGACAATTTCCTTTCAGGCAGCACACTCCAGCTCATAATAACACAAAAGACCAGATGGACAAATACTGGCCTTGCCCATAACACTCACATCCCAGGAAGCAACAAAGACACACACTCCATTTCCACCTCGAATCCGTAACTCTGACCCATCACCAAACTATCAGGGTGAGTTTCAAAATCGCTAACTGACCCCTAGCGCCAATGAAGGGAGGGGATTGCTCCAGATTCCCAGTGCCCTCCGTGTGGAGATGACATTCCACTCTGTGCCAACCTGCCTTTCGGAAGTGATGCTCCCTGGATTGGGCTGCTCAGAGGGACCCGTTTCCTCTCTATTTACCCCATCAAAAACCTCAGTCACTTGGAAATAAAACTGTCAAGATTAACCTGCCTTTTCACATATATTCTTGCCCCATTGCCCACTTCCTGCTCACAGACAGGGCCAAAGATTCCTGTACAGATGCCAACCAGTGGTGCTCTGAAAGTTGCATCACTTAGAATAATACAGCAGGAGGCCATTTGGCCCATCATGCATATGCCAGCATATCATTACAGCTCTCCACTCAGCCCCACACCTGCCCCTCCCCCCCATTCCCTCAAGTATTTCACCAATTCCCTTCTGAAAGTTTTATTGAATCTGCTTCCACCATCCTTTCAGGCAGTGCCTTCCAGATCGCTGTGCTAAAAATGTTTCCTTATGTTGTCTCACAATTTTTTGCCAATTATGTTTCAACATGTTCTCTGGTTACTAAATTTCTGCCATTGGAAACACTTTCTCCTTATTAGCCTTTCAAAACTCTTCATGATTCTGAACACCTCTATCAAATCTCCTCTTAATTCTCTCTGCTCCAATGAGAACAACCCCAGCTTCTCCACAAAACCTCTCATCCCTGGAACTGTTTTGGTAAACCTCCTCCAATCTTTACCAAGGTCTTGGCAGTCTTTCTAAAATGTGGAGCCCAATACTCTGAGACCAACTAGTGATTTAGAAAGCTTTAACATTTTGTGCTCTATTCCGATCTGTGCATGTACATAACTGGCTCACACTGTTCCTCCCACATTTTACCATTTGTTTACCTTGTCTCTCCTCCTCCTTCCCTGCCTCCATCATCTCAAAATCTGTTACTATCCACCTCATTGTTTCCTTCACATCGGAGTTTTGCATCAGTGCAAACTTGTGATTGAGCCCCTAGTTCAGGTTATTGATATTTAATAGAAAAGTGTAGTGTGGAAGATATGGGGTTGGGGTGTGGCGTTGTGAGGGAAAGGGGGAATCAAGCCTGACAAAGTTATTAGGATTCTTTGAGGTGGTAATAAGCAAGATAGATAAAGGGGAACCAGTAGATACAATATACTTGGATTTCCAAAAAGCATTCAATAAGCTACCACACAAAAGGCTGCTTAAGAGCCCAAGGTGTTGTGGATAATATCTTAGCATGGATAGTGGATTGGTTAAATGATAGAAGACAGAGTGTTGGGATAAGAGGGACAATTTCAGGATGGCAACCTTTAACAAGCAGAGAGGCACAGCTATCAACGCTGTCTTCACAATTATTTGTAATATACATTAATGACTTGGAAGAAGGAAGTGAATGTACTATTGCCAGGTTTGTAGATGACACAACAGGTGGGAAGGCTAATGATGAGGATGAGACAGAGTATACAGGGATACAGACAGGCTAGGTGAGGGGCAAAAACTTGGCAGGTGGAACATAATGTAGGAGAATGTGAAGATATGCACTTTGGTAGGACAAATAGAGGAGCTGAGTATTATTGAAATGAAGAAAGACTGCAGAGAGCTGCAGTACAGGGCAGGGGGTCCTCGTGTATAAATCACAAAAAGCTCATCTTGAAGTTGAGCATCTTGTAGGGAAGGCAAACAGAAATGTTGACCTTTATTACAAAAAGAATGGAGTACTAACATAAAGAAAGCTTGCTAAAAATTGGACAAGGTGCTAGTTAGACCACAGCTGGAAAACTGAGAACGGATTTGGTCCCTTATCTAAAGAAAGATATACTGACACGAGAGGCAGTCCAAGAGAAGGTTCACTGGGTTGATCCTGGGTATGGAGGGATTTTCTTGTGAGGAGAGGTTGAGCCTGTACTCATTGGAGTTTAGAAGAATGAGAAGCGACCTTACTGAGGCATACTGGATTCTCAGGGGGGGGTTGGCAGGGTAGTTACTGAGGGGTTGTTTCCCCTTGTGGGAGAGTCTGGAACCAGAGGGTATAATTT
The DNA here is from genome assembly GCF_965287045.1 of Carcharhinus amblyrhynchos. Taxonomy (NCBI): domain Eukaryota; kingdom Metazoa; phylum Chordata; class Chondrichthyes; order Carcharhiniformes; family Carcharhinidae; genus Carcharhinus; species Carcharhinus amblyrhynchos. The sequence continues at coordinate 2,631,588 of NC_137352.1, read as the reverse complement.
CAGAGCACGGTGGGACAGTAGTTAGCACCGCTGCCTCTCAGCGTCAGGGACCTGGGTTCAATTCCTGGCTTGGGTCACTGTTCATGTGGAGTTTGCACGTTTTCCCCACGTCTGCGGGAGTTTCCTCCGGGTGTTCCGGTTTCCTCCCACACTCCAAAGACGTGCTGGTTAGGTGCACCAGCTGTGCTAAATTTTCTCTCAATGTACCCAAACAGGCAGAGTGTGGTGACTCGGGGATTTTCACTGTAGCCTGCTTACATTGCCAACTTGTGACCAATAAATAAATAAATGAAGGCATTTCCTTTCTCAGAGGGGAGCGAATCTGTGGTTTTTTTTCCTGCAGGGGCTAGGTCATTAAGTATTTTCAAGGATGAGATGGAGAGATTTTTTTTTAAATCAGTAAGAGAATCGAGGGTTACAAGGATAAGGCGAGATAGTGGAGTTGAGGATTATCACATCAGGTTGGTCACGATCTTATTGAATGGCAGGGCACTCTCGATGGGCTGAATGGCCTAATTCACATCTCATAGTCCTATGGGCAAAAGCATACTTAGGATGGAATTCTCCAGCCCTTCCCGGTGGGATCTTCCTGCTGAGGTTGGACCTGTTGTGGGTCCATTGGCATAGGTGAAGAATGGCAATCACCATCGTCACAGCCGGAAAATCCCACCGGCGGCCAATGGCGAGTTGCTTCTGCTGCAGGAAAACCCACCGTGTGGGGGAGGGGAGGGCGAGGGCAGGAGTCACTACTACTCACATCCACATCTAGAGGGGGAGAGGACAACGTCCCTTATTTAGAATTATATAAAATATTCCTCCTACCTCACAAAGAGCAAAGAAAATTCCAGCAAAGGAACAGGCCCTTCGACCCTCCAAGCCTGCACCGCCTGTACGACTGAACTAAAACCCCCTACTCTTCCGAGGGACCACATCCCTCTATTCTCATCCTATTCATGTACTTGTCAAGATGCCCCTTAAAACTCACTATCGTATCCACTTCCACTACCTCCCCCAGCAGCGAGTTCCAGGCACCCACTACTCTCTGTGTAAAAAATCTGCCTTATACATCTCCTTTAAGCCTTGCTCCTCGCACCTTAAACCTGTGCTCCTAGTAATTGACTCTTCCACCCTGGGAAAAAGCTTCTGACTATCCACTCTGTCCATGCCTCTCATAATCTTGTAGACTTCGATCAGGTCGCTCCTCAACCTCTGTCATTCCAGTGAGAACAAGCCAAGTTTCTTCAACCTCTCCTAATAGCTAATGCCCTCCATACCAGGCAACATCCTTATAAATCTTTTCTGTACCCTCTCCAAAGCCTCCACATCCTTCTGGTAGTGTGGCAATCAGAATTGAACATTATATTCCAAATGGGGCCTAACTAAGGTTCCATAAAGCGTCAACATGACTTGCCAATTTTTAAACTCAGTGCCCCGGCCGATGAAGGCAAGCATGCTGTATGCTTTTTTGACTACCTTCTCCACCTGAGTTACCACTTCCAGTGACCTGTGTACCTGTTCACCCAGATCCTCTGCCTATCAATACTCTAAAGGGTTCTGCCATTTACTGCATATTTCCTATCAGTATTAGACCTTCCAAAATGCATCACCTCACATTTGTCCGGATTAAACGCCATCTGCCATCTCTCTGCCCAAGTCTGCAACTGATCTATATATTGCTGTATCCTCTGATGGTCCTCATCGCTATTTGTAACTCCACTAACTTTTTTATCATCCGCAAACTTACTAATCAATCCAGTTACATTTCCCTCTAAATCATTTATACATATTACAAATAGCAAAAGTCCCAGCACTGTTCCCTGAGGAACACCACTTATCACAGCCCTCCATTCAGGAACACACCCTTCCACTGCTACCCTCTGTCTCTTTTGACCGAGCCAGTTTTGTACCCACCTTGCCAGCTTACCTCTGATCCCATGTGAATTCACCTTCTGCACCAGTCTGCCATGAGGGACCTTGTCAAAGGCCTTACGGAAGTCCATGTAGACAACATCCACTGCCCTACCCTCGTCAATCATCTTCACCACTTGCTCGAAAAACTCGATCAAATTTGAGACACGATCTCCCCTTCACAAAACCATGTTGCCTCTCGCTAATACGTCCACTTACTTGCAAATGGGAATAAATCCTGTCTCGAAGAATCCTCTCCAATAATTTCCCTATCACCGATGTAAGGTTCACTGGCCTGTAATTATCTGGATTATTCTTGCTACCCTTCTTAAACAAAGGAAGGACATTGGCTCTTCTGCAATCCTCTGGGACCTCCCCTGCAGCCAGTGAAGGTACAAAGATTTCTCTCAAGGCCCCAGCAATTTCCTCCCTTGTCTCTCTCAGTATTCTGGGGTATATCTCATCAGGCCCTGTGGACTTGTTACCTTAATGTTTCTCAAGAACCCCAATACCTCCTCCTTTTTGATTTCAACATGACTCAAACCATCTACACCTCCTTTCCCAGATTCATCATCCACCAAGTTCTTCTCTTTGGTGAATAATGATGCAAAGTACTCATTTAATACCTCGCCCATTTCCTCTGGCTCTATGCATAGTTTCCCTCCCCTGCCCTTGAGTGGGCCAATCCTCTCCCTGGCTACACTCTTGCTCTTTCTATATAAATACACTCAGACACACAAATTAATTTGCTGCTTATAACACCAGGAATCAGGACCACCTCCTCCAGGAGTGAGGACCAGTGCCAGAAATTCTTCTCTGCTTCTTTCTTAAAAGGTAGAAAATGGGATACACAGCAGGGAATAACAGTCCCACACGGTAGAGTGGTTAGCACTGCTGCCCCACAGCGCCAGGGACCTGGGTTTGATTCCCGACTTGGGTCACTGTCTGAGTGGAGTTTGCACATTCTCCCCCTGTCTGTGTGGGTTTCCTTTGGGTGTTCCGGTTTTCTCCCATAGTCTGAAAGACATGCTGGTTAGGTGTACTGGCCATGCTAAATTGCCCCTCCGTGTACCTGAACAGGCACTGGAGTGTGGTGACTAGGGTATTTTCACAGTAACTTCATTGCAGTGCTAATGAAAACCTATGTGACACTAATAAATAATTTAAAAAATGGAATGAAATCAGGGGATCCTTGCTCCCCAGAGTTCCAGTTCCCGGTGATCTTGGGGCAGGGAGTACCTGCCCTGGGGCTGCTTCCCTTCCACAGGAACGTTCTCCTCGCTGTCATCCTCTCCAGCAGTGAGATTCCCAGCAAGCCGAACTCAGCCACCAGGCGAGCTGGGTTTTCCTGGCTCCCAGGGAAGCACTGTAACTGGGAATGCCAGGCTGTGCTGCAAGATGAAGCTCAGCTGTAGAGTCCCTGGGGAGAGCTCCGAGTGCCACATGCTGAGCTACAGGGGAACCTGGTTTCAAGCTTTATTCAGACACATTTTACAGAAGAACCTCAGTTACAAACGCCTTGAGAAACAAATTAAATTGCCAACTGGTGTATATACAGAGTGCCGCTTTCTCCATCCATAGGAGGATTAGACTAACAATGCCCAGGAAGCCCCTCCATCCCTGCACCCCCTCCTTCACCTACGTCTGAGCCCTGATTGCAAGTGTGCTGGACACTCCCCCCACTGCCCTATTTGGCTATGGGAACGTCACAGTTCTGCCCAATCACACCTTTATCCAATGTGGATCAGGAACTCTGGCTAACAACCTCTCCTCCTGAGAGAGATCAGCTGACTCAGCAAAGGCCATGAGCCTCAGCACGGTCCAAGGAATGTGGCTCCTGTCAGAGAGGGAAGTGAAGCATCCCATTGTTGCACAGTCTCCCAATACTCGGCACAGCCGCTCAGATGAACAAATCCCGAGCCTATCGGAGCAAATCTCAATCAGAGTCAATCCAATCAAGAGGGGAAAATCAGAGAAACGAGCTCTCAGGAAATTCCCTCAGAACCTCCCTTGCGGAGACACAGGAGCTGAAAACCAGGAGACCTGAAATCTGGGAAATGAATTGGGATCTCGGTGTTCTCATTCCTTCACTATGCAGGCAGAATTTTTATGCTGACTCAACTCTGTTGTAACTCTATCCCTGTGCCAAAAGCTTGCAAAGGTCAAACAACTCCCTCACCCCACCCCTCACCAGAATTCCACTGAATCTAGGTCCTGGAAACTTCAACTTACTGCACAGAGGGAGGGAGGGAGTGCGGGAGGGAGGGAGGGAGAAAGGCAAACAGGGCAGAAGGGAGAAAGGGACTGAGGCCACAGATCAAGATCAGAACTTCCCTGTCCACAATGAAATGAAAAAGGAGTCTCGGAGAACAATTATCCCCCAGAAGTTACAGTGGAACGTGTCCTGGGAGGCGGGGGTTCATATTGTAAAATATTTAGTGAGCAGAATGAAACCAGTCATCAGAACTTCAAGAAAAATAGTTCTGACTGGGCTAAACACGCCCCCTCTCCCCCAAAGACTGGGTTAGGCACTCCCCCCACTGCCACCCAAACTGGGTTAAACACACCCCCGTACCACCCAGACTGGATTAGACATGCCCCCACCCCCCCAAACTGGGTTAGACACCCCCCTACCCCTGACTGGGTTAGGCACTCCCCCCACAGCCACCCAGACTGGGTTAGACACCCCCCGCCCCCTCCAGCAGTGTCACCCAGACTGGGTTGGATACTCCCCCCACTGCCCACCCAGTCTAGGCTGGACACTCCCCCCACTGCCCGCCCAGTCTAGGCTGGACACTCCCCCCACTGCCCGCCCAGTCTAGGCTGGATACTCCCCCCACTGCCCACCCAGTCTAGGCTGGATACTCCCCCCACTACCCACCCAGTCTAGGCTGGATACTCCCCCCACTGCCCGCCCAGTCTAGGCTGGACACTCCCCCCACTGCCCGCCCAGTCTAGGCTGGACACTCCCCCCACTGCCCACCCAGTCTAGGCTGGACACTCCCCCCACTGCCCGCCCAGTCTAGGCTGGACACTCCCCCCACTGCCCGCCCAGTCTAGGCTGGACACTCCCCCCACTGCCCGCCCAGTCTAGGCTGGACACTCCCCCCACTGCCCGCCCAGTCTAGGCTGGACACTCCCCCCACTGCCCGCCCAGTCTAGGCTGGACACTCCCCCCACTGCCCGCCCAGTCTAGGCTGGACACTCCCCCCACTGCCCGCCCAGTCTAGGCTGGACACTCCCCCCACTGCCCGCCCAGTCTAGGCTGGACACTCCCCCCACTGCCCGCCCAGTCTAGGCTGGACACTTCCCCCACTGCCCGCCCAGTCTAGGCTGGACACTCCCCCCACTGCCCGCCCAGTCTAGGCTGGACACTCCCCCCACTGCCCGCCCAGTCTAGGCTGGACACTCCCCCCACTGCCCCCGCGCCATGCTGTGTTAGACACTCTTTCCCTGCCCTCCCCAGTGCCCCCCCAGACTGGATCACCTCCTGGCTTATCAGTTTGGTAACTCCGAGTGAGTGTCAACACTGAATGTTGGAATGCAATTTTACGCCAAGGGCATCATTGCTCAGCCTAGCACTGTTCCAGCTGACACCTACACTCTCCATCAGCTTGTCTTTGTATCTCTGTGTCCCGGGGCAGGCACTATCACAGACAGGAGCAGCAGAGTTCCCTCAGGGAATTAACCTGAAATTCCCCTTTAACCAACACCCCCAAAAACAGATAATCTGACCCTTTATCACCTTGCTGGGATCCTTCGTACAAATTGCTTGCTTTGTTTTCTGTGTTGTATCAGTGATTACATTTCAAGAGCAATTGGGACAGCCTGAGGTCATGAAAGGTGCTACATAAATGCAAAATCTATTTTTAAATCAGTAGCCCAGGTGCCTGAGCTGATATCCTGTGTCCCTGGCCTAGGGTATCAAGGCAATGAGTAACGTCAGTAATTGTATCAGAACTCAGAAGTTTCAGCTCCTCTGAGACAAACCATGAAGTTCGCAGACATTTGCCAGGTATTTTTGAGGCATTAAACCCAAAATCCAAAACACAAGTGGGCTACACAGCAGGACGACACATCCCAGAACTGAGAGGAGCTTGCATTCGAGTAGCACCTTTAACAATCAAAAGCTCCAAGGTTCTTCAGAACAGAATTCAACAATTCTGGTCATGAAGCCACATACAACAACAACTTATATTTATATAGCACCTCTAACTGAATCACAGATATTATAAAATAGTGCATGACATTAGGAAAGCAAATCGAGATATGGCAACATGTGTGTCATCAACAATATTTTGATCAAGAACATGGAAGGAGCGTCTTAAAGGAGGAGAAAGAGAGAGAGAAAGAGGGAGGGGGCAGAGGAGGTTACAGAGATAGGGAGAGGTGTAGGGGTTGGAGGGGGTCACAGAGATAGGGATGGGCTGTAGGAAGTTACCGAGATGGAGGGGTGTAGGGGACTGGGGGAGGTTACTGAGATAGGGAGGGGGTGTAGAGGGCTGGAGACAGTTACAGAGATAGCGAGGGGTGTAGGGGGTTGGAGGAGGTTACAGAGATAGGGAGGAGTGTGGGGGATGGAGGGTATCAAGAGATGGAAAGGGGGTGCAGGGGCTAGAGGGGGTTACAGGGATGGGAAGGGGTGTAGGGGCAGGAGGGCGTTACACGGATGGGGAGGGGGTGTAGGGGCTGGAGGAAGTTACAGAGATAGGGAGAGGTGTAGGGGGCTGGAGGTGGTTCCAGGGATAGGGAGGGTTGTAGAGGCTGGAGGGGATTACAGAGATGATAAGGGGCTGGAGGAGGTTACAGAGATACGGAGGGGGTGTAGGGGGTGGAAGGGATTTAGGGGCTGGAGATGGTTGCAGAGATAGGGAGAGGTGTAGGGGGCTGGAAGAGGTTACAGAGATAGTGAGGGGGTGTAGGGGGCTGGAGGGGTTTACAGAGATGGGGAGGGGTGTAGGGGGCTAGAGAAGGTTACAGAGATAGTGAGGGGGTGTAGGGGGCTGGAGGAGGTTACAGAGATAGGGAGGGGGTGTAGGGGGCGTAGGGGGCTGGAGGAGGTTACAGAAATAGTGAGGGGGTGTAGGAGGCTGGAGGAGGTTACAGGGATAGTGAGGGGGTGCAGGGGCTGGAGGAGGTTACAGAGATAGGGAGGGGGTGTAGGGGGCTGGAGGAGGTTACAGAGATAGTGAGGGGGTGTAGGGGGCTGGACGAGGTTACAGAGATAGGGAGGGGTGTAGGGGGCTGGAGGGGTTTACAGAGATGGGGAGGCGTGTAGGGGGCTGGAGGAGGTTACAGAGATAGTGAGGGGGTGTAGGGGGCTGGAGGAGGTTACAGAGATAGTGAGGGGGTGTAGGGGGCTGGAGGAGGTTACAGAGATAGGGAGGGGGTGCAGGGGCTGGAGGAGGTTACAGAGATAGGGAGGGGGTGTAGGGGGCTGGAGGAGGTTACAGAGATAGTGAGGGGGTGTACAGAGATAGTGAGGGGGTGTAGGGGGCTGGACAAGGTTACAGAGATAGGGAGGGGTGAGGCCATCTGGAGCAGGGATGAAAATTCTTTAAATCAGGAGTTGATATGGGTCAGTGGGTTATGGGGTAATAGGGCAAATAGGATGGGAAAAATCTCATTCTGCTGTCTTCATTCAGAAAAGCACAGCACAGGCATAAAGAATGCAACCTCAAAACTAATTAAATCTCAATCATAAAACGCTCACACCATCTACACAGGGGACAGACTGTGAGGCAGTTATTGCAAATATGTTCCTGTTGTTTACACTGACCAGTAAAAGGATTTAAAAGTTCTCAGTCAAATACTTGGCATTGGCAGGGGCCCTTCCTCTAGTTAGTGCGTCAGTATAATCTTACATTAATAAGCACGTCACAATGTACTTCACAGAAGGGTTATCACACAACGTTTCACACCGAGCTAGGGATAGTGAGCAGATGACCAATTAGTCAAAAGGAAGTTTTTAATCGGGGGGGAGAGAGACACTGACGAGGGAGGGGGCTCTGGAGAGAATTCCTGAGCTCAGGGCAGCTGATGGAATGCCAATGATGTTCAAGAGGCCAGGATTGGAGGAGCGCAGAGATCTCAGAGGGTTGTAGAGCTGGAGGAGGTTACAGCAAAAGGGAGGGAGAAGGATAACAGTCCAGTTTGTAGGTGAAAGCTACAGGGAAACACTGGTGTCTGACAGGATGTCACGGCTGCTGTGCAGCCTGACAAACCTTACAGTGATACTCACACACTGAACCAAGGAATGACATTTCAAGAACAGGGATGGCTTCTAGCACATCACCAACCCAAGCACAGCAAGATTTAATGATGTAGTTGAACGGTGTTAAAGCACGTATGTTACAAGAAGCAGAGATAGAAAATACATTTTTACACAGGTCACAGGAACAGGAGGAGGCCATTCTGCCCTTCAATTATACTTTGCTTTGGTGTGACTACATCTGGATCACTGAGTGCAATTTAGGGAAAGATGTACTTACATTGGAGATGGCATAGCAAAGGTTCACTAGACTGGTCCCTACAAAGGGAGTTGTCCTGTGACACGAGGCTGATTAACTTGTACCTAGATCTCTGGAGTTTAGAGAATGAGGGACAGTTTCATTGAAACATACAAGATTGGGAAGGGGTTTGACAGGGTGGTGGCTGAGAAACTGTTTCCGCTGGTCAGGGAATCTAAACCACAGGGCCACAGTCTCAGGATAAGGGGCCAATCATATACGACTGAGACATGGAGCGATTTCTCAATCCAAAGGGTTTGTGAATCTTTGGCATTCCTAGAGAGTTATGGACGCTCCATGGTCGAAAATATTGAAGGCTGTGGGATAAGACAGATTTCTGGTCCCTTGGGAAATTGTGGGAGATGGAGAATGGGTGGGAAATGGAGTTGAGGTCAGAGATTAGCCATGATCTTATTGAATTGCACAGTAGGCAGGATGGGCCGAGTGGTCTGCTCCTGCCCCTATTTCTGGCTGTGTTTGGGTTTGAGTTTGAGTGTGACCTGCCCATAGCCCCATTAACCCAGCTTTGCTCGATATCCCTCAACAGCCAAACCCAATTGACAGAGTGAGCTGTGGTGATCTGGAATGTGCTGTCCAAAAGCAGATTCAACGGGAACTTTCAAAAGACAATGGGCTGAATATCTGAAGGTAAGATTTCCAGGATAGTGGCTGGGGAGTTAGATGGCTTTTCCAAAGAGCTGGAACAGATTTGATGGACCAAATGTCCTCCGTCACTGCTGTATAATTCCAATAAAATTCTACCCAAATCAATTCTACCCATAGACATCACCAAACCACCCCCTCCCCAAGCTCAACCACATCTCCCTGCGAACATAAGGGAACATAACAAGAACAATGTGCTTACTGCGTACTGAATGTAAGAGACTGTTCCATGATGCTCGATGGGCTAACATTACGTGATGCTCCTTCACATTTAACCTGTTCTGGTGTATCTGGGCTACTCAAGAGCTGGAACCCAGAGCTGAAGCAGGTTTACTCCAGAGGGGGTTTGCAAAGGGATCTGTACGTCTACAGCACCACTCTCACCCCTTTGTCTCATAGAAAGTGTTAAGACCTACATTCAGCTTACTTTGTGTACTTGTCCACTGGTGTTTATCAATGTGTTTCATATCATAGATCACAGAACCCAACAGTGCAGAAAGAGGCCCTTCGGCCCATCGAGTCTGCACCGACCACAATCCCAACCAGGCCCTACCCCCATATCCCTACACATTTACTCACTAATCCCTCTAACCTACGCACCTCAGGACATGAAGGGGCAATTTTAGCATGGCCAATCAACCTAACCCACACATCTTTGGACTGAGAGAGGAAACCAGAGCACCCGGAGGATACCCAAGCAGACATGAGGAGAATGTGCAAACTCCACAGTGTGACCCAAGTCGGGAATTGAACCCAGGTCTCTGGAGCTGTAAAGTAGCAGTGCTAACCACTGTGCTACTGTTCTGCCCATACCTGGGTCCCTGGTGTTTACTTGGGCACCCAAACCTCTTGACTCCTCTGTCATCCAATGAGTCCAAAGATGTGTGGGTTAGGTTAATTGGCCATACTAAATTGCCCCTTAATGTCCCGGGATACGTAGGTTAGAAAGATTAGTGGGTAAAATATGTAGGAATATAGGGGTAGGGCCTGGGTGGGATTGTGATCGATGCAGACTTGATGGGCTGAATGCCCTCTTTCTGCACTGTAGGGTTTCTATGATCCTCCAGTTTCTGCTCTCTCATTTAGAGAATATCCCCATCTGTCTCTGACCCAAAGGCAGTAACTTCATCCTGAGCTCCATTTGCTAAGCTGCTGCTCATTCACTCTGCAATCTCCTGTTCCCAGCTTCATCACTCACTAAACTTCCCTCACCTCACTCACAGCCACAAGCTGGAACAGGACAAGTTGCAGCAAGTCTCTGACTTATTACTCACATATATTCACTGATAGATTACACACACCATCCCATATTCCTGTGTCAGGTTCCAAGATGCACTCACGGCTAGAAGTTAGAAGGTTATGGGTTCAATCCCAAATCTTGCGCTTCTGGCCATGATCTAGATAGCATCATAAAGCCATAAGACATAGAACAAGTAGGCCATTTGGCCCATCAAGTCTGCACTGCCATTCAATGAGATCGTGATTGATCTGATGATAAGCCTCAACTCCATTACCCACGATTACCTCTGACTGATTAGAAGTCTCTGTATCACAGACTTGAACATTCTCAACAATGCAGACTCTGCAGCCCTCTGTGGGAAAGAACTGCACAAATCTACTACCCTCAGAAGTAATTCCTTCTCTTTTGTCTCAAATGAGAGTAATCTCCCCTATTCTGAGATGATGTCCTCTGGTCCCAGACTCTCCCACAGGGGAAACAACCCCTCACCATCTACTCTGTCAAACCCCCTGAGAATCTGATATGTCTCAATAAGTTTGCCTTTCATTCTTCTAAACTCCAATGAGTATAGGCCCAACCTACTCACCTCTCCTCATAAGAAAATCCCTCCATACCCAGGATCAACTGAGCGAACCTTCTCTGGACTGCCTCCAAGGCCAGTATATCTTTCCTTAGGTAAGGAACCAAAATTGTTCTCAATATTCCAGGTGCAGTCTAACTAGTGTCTGCCTCCCTGGAACTCTGGTTTGGTCACAACTAGCTCCAGCACAACTCGGGTGATTTGTAAGAACAACTGGGGTCTACCAGACACATTGGATTCTTTGCAAACCGGGTTTGACATTGCTCCATGTCCATACGCCAAACACACTACACTCGCTCTGTATCAACCACCTGGCTGTTTGGAACAAAGCCTCGATTCCAATGGACTGCAGTGTGAATGCGCCTTAAAATAATCCCATTTTCTGATTGCCCAGTGTGGAGACAAACACTCCCTGGCATTTATTCCAAATTTACTTTCATAACCCTGACCTGTCACCTCCAGACTAGTTATGACTGTAACACTACATTCTGCACCTCCTTCTTTCCTTCTCTATGAATGGTATGCTTTGTCTGTATAGCGCAAGAAACAATACTTTTCACTGTATGCTGATACATGTGACAATAATAAATCAAATCAAAGTCCCGTGAACCCTGATCTGTGAGCCCCGACCTGTCGCCCCCCCCGCCCTGCGAGCCCCGACCTGTCGCCCCCCCCGCCCTGCAAGCCCCGACCTGTCGCCCCCCCCGCCCTGCGAGCCCCGACCTGTCGCCCCCCGCCCTGCGAGCCCCGACCTGTCGCCTCCCGCCCTGCGAACCCCGACCTGTCGCCTCCCGCCCTGTCGCCTCCCACCCTGTGAGCCCCGACCTGTCGCCCCCCCGCCCTGCGAGCCCCGACCTGTCGCCCCCAGCCCTGCGAACCCTTTCAATTATCCTTAACGTTGGTTAAGGGATAAATAGTTCCATTTTCACTTGGGAAAGCTGCTTGGGCCCAGTTTCATGCCTCATCTGAAAGCTGGAACAGTGTCGCACTCCCTCAGCACCACACTGGAGTGTCAGCTTTGATTTTTGTACTAAAGTCCTGGAGTGGAACCTGAACCCAAAATTGTCTGCATCAGAGGTAAGCTGTGAAGCAGCCCCACTGTACACCACACTTGGAAATTTCTTGATTCTGAGGCTGACCGGTCCGGGTTAATCACTCTCTCCTTGTAGCTCAGGGCCACATTCCCCAGAACCTCAGCCTGTTTGACATACTCTCCTCTGTGAAATCAGAACGTCATGGGTTCAAGTCCCACAGAGTATTTGCGCTCATGTTGGGCTGATACCGCCAGTACAATACTAACAAAAATCCCACACAAAGATGCTTTGGACAGAACATTGACCTTTCAGGTGAGACATCAAACCAAAGCCAAAGTTGCCCTCTAACTGGGTGTAAAAGTTCCCACAGAGAGAGTGGGGACTCCTCCCCAGTGACCCAGTCAGCATTTAATCCTCAAATCAACATCACAAAATCAACTGAGCTGGTCATTACTACATCACTGCAAGTGGGAACTTGCTGTATGCAAATCAGAATCTTGGAATGGATACAGCATTGGAGGCCATTCAGCCATCTTGTCCAAACTGACTCTCAGAGAAAGGAACTCAGTAATTCCGTGAATGTTTCTACTCAGACAGTGATCCAATTCCCTTCTGAAAGCTCAGACTGAATCTGCCTCCACCACACTCTCAGGCAGCACACTCCAGATCCTAATCACTCGCTGTGTAAAAATGTTTTCCTGCATATTGCCTTTCGTTTTTTTTTTGTCAATCACTTCAAATCCACAAGGAATGGTTGGATAGGCTAGGCTTGTATCCATTGGAATTTAGAAGAGTAAGGAGCCACTTGATTGAAATATATAAAATTCTGAGGGCTGTTTACAGGGTGGAAGTGAAGAGGACATTTCCTCATGTCACAGAATCTAGAACTTGGGGTCGCAGTTTAAAAATAAGGGGTGGCCCATTTAAAATGGAGTCAAGGAGAATCTTTTTTCTCAGATGGTTGAGAGTTTCTGGAACATTCTTCCTGAAAAGACAGCAGGAGCAGAGTCTTTGGATATTTTTAAGGCAGAGCCTGGGGGGGGCTGAAAGGTTATTGGGGTCAGGTAGCAAAGTGAGGCTGAGGTTACAAACAGATCTTATTGAATTGTGGAGCAGACTCGAGGGGCTGAATGGCCTACAACTGCTTCTAATTGGTATGTTCTCTGGTTTTCAGTCCTGTTCAGTAACATTTTATCCCCATCCATTCTGTCCAGACCCCTCATGGTTTTGAGCATCAGAATTAAACCTTCCCTCAGCCTCCTGTTTCCCCAATTTCATAAAATCGACTCCAGAAATTGACAGTCCCTATCCACCATTCTGACAAATCTATTCTGCAACTTCACATCCGCTACATTTCAACAGTAACTTCAGAAAGTTATTTTGTCGGCTGTAAAAATGGGGATTGTGAAAGGCGCTATATAAATGCCAGTGGTTTTGTATCGCGGCCTGGGGTGGATGACAGGATATAAAAGCAGACAACTTCTACTCAATATTCATCTTCAGACAAAATCAAAACAGCAAACACTGGTCATTCACAAATCTGCAGCATAACAGGCCATTTGGCCCAACATTCCTACATTGCTGTTCCTATCTGAATGGCATCTTCCCACCCAATTCTCCTTTCCCTCTCCTTCCCTGCTTCTTCATGGAGGTATGAAACCTCTCGGGGGTCTCCCTGGACTTCACTCAAACCCTGCCGCAGGCGGCCTGCCCTGGGTTCCGAGAGGGGTGGTCTGGTCGGAGACTGGTCAGTGGGTCAGACCTTCAGGCTAGTGGATCTTGACACCCATTGCTGGGCTCTGGGGCAGATGGCCTGGCTGGATGACCGGAGACTGGTCAGTGGGCAAACCCTCGAGCCAGTGGATCCCAAACACCTTGGGCTGGACTCAGAGCGACAGCCTGTCCGGTGACTAGCCACGTGGCTGGAGCCTGGCTGGACGCTAGCCAGGTGGCCAGAAACTGTCTGGATGGATGAACACTAGCCAGGTGGCTGGACATTAGCCCGGACGGCTGGACACTGGCCGGGTGGCCGGTAATTGGTTGGATGGCTGGACACTGGTTAGGTGGCCGGACAGTGGCCGGATGGCTGGCCAGTGAGCGGTCAGTGGGTCCCAAATACCCAGAATGCCCCCCACACCAGTTGGGCTTCCCTGATTGGTCAGCAGCAGCACAGAAAGAGACCATTCCCATTGCTGATTGGATTTTTTTGGGGGGGTCAGCAGCCAATAGCCGCCCGGCCCCGGACAAAGCGTCCAACCAGCCCCCCCCCCGGGTCCCCCCCTCCTCACACCGCCCCCCCCCCCCCCCCCCGGGTCTTTAACCCGGTCCCCGGCCTCTCCCTCCCCCCACCCGGGGCCCCGCTATCGCCGCCGCCGCTCTCACCTGTTCCGGGGCCGCGGGCTCCGGGCTGGGCGCCGCTGTCCCGCCGCCTCATGTCGCTGCCGAGCGGGGCCTCGGCCTCCTCCTCCCCCCGGGGCCCATCGCCGGGGCCTCGGCCTCGGGGACCCAGTGAGGCGGCGCCGGCGCTGCTCCTCCGGCCGCTCCCCGCACTCCAGCCGCCGGCAGCGGGGCCCCGGCCTCTGGTCTCGGCGTCGCTCCCGCTGCCCGCCCGGCCCCGGCTCCGCTCTCTCACTCGGCGGCGGCGGCGGCCTGAGAGGAACCGCCGGAGACACAGAGAGAGGGAGAGGGAGAGGGAGCTTCACAGTAAGAGTCCCGGACAGCGCGCCGCCTCACAGCACACAGACACAGCCTGCCTCACACTGAGTGAATACACACACACACTGACTAAACACTGCCCTCACACACACACACACACCGCCTCACACTGACTGAATACACACACACACTGACTAAACACTGCCCTCACACACACACCGCCTCACACTGACTGAATACACACACAGGCTGACTAAACACTGCCCTCACACACACACCGCCTCACACTGACTGAATACACACACACACTGCACAGACAGTACACCGCCTACTGCACACACACAGCCTCACAGCACACAGACACAGCCTGCCTCACACTGACTGAATACACACACAGACTGACTAAACACTGCCCTCACACACACACCGCCTCACACTGACTGAATACACACACAGGCTGACTAAACACTGCCCACACACACACACACACACCGCCTCACACTGACTGAATACACACACAGGCTGACTAAACACTGCCCTCACACACACACACACACCGCCTCACACTGACTGAATACACACACAGCCTGACTAAACACTGCCCTCACACACACACACACACCGCCTCACACTGACTGAATACACACACAGCCTGACTAAACACTGCCCTCACACACACACACACCGCCTCACACTGACTGAATACACACACAGCCTGACTAAACACTGCCCTCACACACACACCGCCTCACACTGACTGAATACACACACAGCCTGACTAAACACTGCCCACACACACACACACCGCCTCACACTGACTGAATACACACACAGGCTGACTAAACACTGCCCTCACACACACACACACACACCGCCTCACACTGACTGAATACACACACAGCCTGACTAAACACTGCCCTCACACACACACACACACCGCCTCACACTGACTGAATACACACACAGCCTGACTAAACACTGCCCTCACACACACACCGCCTCACACTGACTGAATACACACACAGCCTGACTAAACACTGCCCTCACACACACACACACCGCCTCACACTGACTGAATACACACACAGCCTGACTAAACACTGCCCTCACACACACACCGCCTCACACTGACTGAATACACACACAGCCTGACTAAACACTGCCCTCACACACACACACCGCCTCACACTGACTGAATACACACACAGGCTGACTAAACACTGCCCTCACACACACACACACACCGCCTCACACTGACTGAATACACACACAGCCTGACTAAACACTGCCCTCACACACACACACACACCGCCTCACACTGACTGAATACACACACAGCCTGACTAAACACTGCCCTCACACACACACCGCCTCACACTGACTGAATACACACACAGACTACACACTGACTAACACACACCGCCTCACAGGGCACACTGCCCTCACACACACTGCACAGACAGTACACCGCCTCACAGCACACACACAGCCTGACTAAACACTGCCCTCACACACACACACCGCCTCACACTGACTGAATACACACACAGACTGCACGCTGACTAACAAACACCGCCTCACAGCTCGGAGACACAGCACAGCTTGACTAAACACTGCCCTCACACACACACTTCCTAACACTGACTGAATACACACACAGACTGCACACTGATTAACACATACCGCTTCACAGCACAGACTAACTAACAGCACAGAGAAACAGCACACTACACACAGACAGCTCACACACAGCTGACAAACACACACACACACAGATTGACTAAACACTGCCCTCACTGTGCACACAGACTGAACAGTAAGAGTACCAGATACACCGTACTGCTTCACACGTACGTACACACACACACTGCACAGCACACAGAGACTGCCTCACACAGCACAGACTGCCCTCACTGCGCACACTGAACAGTAAGAGTTCTGAAGACACACCATACACACAGAGAGACTGCACACTGCCTGACTAACATGCACAGACTGCCCTCGCTGCACACACAGACCGAACAGTAACAGTCCCAGAGACACTGCACACTGACTGATTACACACAGACAGCACACACTGCCCACACCGAATAGTAAGAGTGCTGGAGACAGAGCACTGCATAGAGAGCACAGCACACTCACCAAACACACTGAATACACACTGTGACTGACAGCACACACATATATACATACTGACAGCACACCAAACACACACTGAATACACACTGTCCTCACTGCAACTGTAACTGACTACACTCACACTAACACAGCACACACTGACAGAAGTCAGAGTCCCAGAGACACAGCAGCACAGAGAGCACTGCACACTGACTAAACGCAGCATATGCCGAATACATACTGCCTTCACTGTACACACAGACTGATTATACATAAGCTGAACACACACACACAGACTTACACTGCTCTCACTATACACAGTCTCGTACTGCTCTCACTACACACAGTCTCACACTGCCCACTTGAGCTCTGGTGAAGGGATCATCCAGGCTCGAAACGTTGGCTCTAATCTCTTTCCACAGATGCTGTGTGGCCTGCTGAGATTTTTCTGTTTTTGCTGCCCTTGATCAACAAAATGTTAGGGTACAGGACCAGAATCCCAAGTTATATTAGGAAGCCAGACAAGACCCCAAAAAAGCTTTCTTTTTTGGTATAAAAGATAAATTATTTCTCTTCAGGAGTGAATCCATTGACAAATTATGGATATTTTGTTAGTAAAACAAGCTTTATTTAATAACACAGTTTTAATCTAGCTCTAACAAATGAAACGCTTAATAATCAACAGTTGAACAATATTTAAAAATGAAAGGAAGAAACTTTATAGCTTGTGGCTGCTCTAGTTCCAAATAAATGCCATTAATGCGTAGATCACTACTTTTAAATAAATACAGCCATGCTATAAATTATGTTAACAGTCTTGAAGCTTTCAGAGAGAAAATAAGTTTCATAGCAGTGTGTACAAACCTCTGTCTTCAAACTGTTCCCAGCTAGAACGGAATATCTGTTTTTCTGCTACAAAATTTGCTCTTCCCCATATTCACATCAGCACCTGACCCCCAAAAAAAGGGGTCCTTTCATGTAAACAAAAGTCTATTAGCTCTATCTAAGTAAACACTGGCAAAGCTAAAATAAGTAATTATCCTGCTCCCCAGCATCTGAACAGCAGTCCTTCCAGACATACCAACTGTGAATAGAATAAGGCTGAATTTTTAAATGTTCCCCTTAAACATGAGAAAAGAATATATCCATATATATCCACATCAACTGTGTTACTATCATCACATTAGCCGCACACAGCGTACCTTTATTAGTGCTCACTGATTGTAAAAATGGTCACCAAGCTTATCTGTACATTTTTATGTATTCTCAGTCAAAGTGCCAAGCTAATGCAAATGCATTATCACGCTTATCTTTACCTATTGAGCAGATACCACCAACTAATCTTGCTAATATTCTTTATTTTTTACTAGTAAATCATTTGCCTGTGACGGTTTCTCAGTTCAGAGACAGAACAGAAATGATCCTGTGAGGGGAAGGTGATGGATATAGGATTGAAAGGAATGATAGCTGGAACACATTGTCCACATCCTGATTAGAAATCATGTGTGAAGAAAGACTATCTAAGGTAAGTGTCTTGTGGGACATCCAAGTGATCATTCCTCTCAGTCGGCGTGAAAGAGTTCTTGAACTTTATGAAGAATGTCCTCGTATAGTCGACATGTGGTTAATTAGCATGTGGTTATTTTTGATGGATGGGTCTGGAGACTCAGATTGAAGAAAAAGTATCAATCCTGTGCACAAATAAGAAATACACTGCCGTTGACTCCCTTGTACTTTTGGAAGTGGCTTAAAACACCCTGGCAACGATCGCACATAAATTTGGCTGGCGTACTTGAGGGCTACATTTTCTTCGTCATAATTGATGCACACTCGAAGTGGCCAGATGCTGTCATCAAGAGATCTACTACATTTGGACAAATCATTGAAAAACATGACAGAATCTTTGCAAGATTTGATAAACCAGAACAAATTTTTTGTGATAATGGCTTAAGTTTACTTCAGAAGAGTTTGAGGATTATCTCATAGTAAATGGCATTGAGCGTATAAAATCTGCACCTTATCATCCAGCAATCAATGAATTATCTGAAGGATTCATACAACCCTTGAAACATTCTTTAATAGCTACAAAAGAGCAAGGTTCATTCTCACGTTGTGTGAATAGATTTTTGGCATCTTATAGAAACACTAAGACTGCATCATTCTCACATGGTATGGACGCAATCATCAGGCAATTCAGAGTACTTCTGGAGATAATTCTGAGAAATAATTTCAAGATGACAACAGTTGGTCAGAGTGCATTGCCAAACTAGTCCATCTTCAGTTTGAACCGTGTAAGAAATCGGACCTGTTTTTGCTAAAACTATGGCTGGTTCCCATTTCTCAATCACAGCAAAATTACACACTAACACTCGATCTCTTTGTTGAAGTGAGTGGTGTTTTGTCCTCACTTCTCATCCAACAGCTTGAGCCTAGAAAGATGATTTGAACTTTAGTAGACACTTCCTCCCTTGGAACTAATTCTGCATCATTCTCATATGGTATGGACACAATCATTAGGCAACTCCACATCCATTAACTTTTTTGGAAATGTATAAGATGCAGAATGCTAGATTATTGCATTAGGGTTTGTTCCTCTAACCATACCACTTATAAATCACCCAACTTCCTGGAAAGTCAAATGTGATTGCAGACACTGTGTCCAGGAACATTATTCATGCGATTACCCGAAGTTCACCTGTATCGCTACTCTTAAAGAGAAAATTGAGAAGTACGTTTGCTTTGTTATTACCTCGGAAAGTTCAGAAATAGTAGAGCGTTAACAATAATCTCAAGTTGTTAGACGAGAAGTGAGGACAAAACAACACTCACTTCAATAAGGAGATCGAGTGTTAGTGTGTAATTTTGCCGTGATTGAGAAATGGGAACCAGCCATAGTTTTAGCAAAAACAGGTCCAATTTCTTAGACCGTTTAAACTGAAGATGAACTAGTTTGGCAATGCCATGCTGACCAACTGTCATCTTACAATTATTCCTCAGAATCACCTCCAGAAGTGTCAACTTCTTTATTCCCTAGTGATGTGAAAACAACTGTGGAAGACTCGGTTAAATCTGAGCGGCCTGATGATTGTTTCTGTGCTACTGTAACATGTGAGAATGAAGTAGAATTAGTTCCAAGAGAAGAATTTTCTACTAAAGTTCCAGATCATACTTCTAGAGTCAAGGACAGCTAAATTCTAGAATGTCGTATACAACCAAAAAGAATACAGATAACTTCCTGATCAATCTTTTTATTGTCTGTGTATAGTGATTAATGATATATAGAGTAGGGTCTAGCGTATTACAATATCATAGTGATTTGTTGTCATGACCACAGAAATAAAAGGAGGGGGATGTTATATATTTAAATGGTTGCAGGTTGCTATAAGAGCTGATCACATGGTTTGATGATGATATCATTAGGGTGTTGTACAGGCTGTTGTTTTACTCTCTGTGTACTCTGTACAGGCTAGAGCTCCTGGAATCAATCTGTTGTTAGTTTGAATTTCTGTGTGGAAATCACATATTTTATTTTTGTGCAATACCCACAGCCCCTAATATAGTTAGGACATTACAACAGCAACACTTGAGAAACATGCGTAGAACAGCTAGAGGCTCTTTTCCCGGCAGTACAGTTAGCTGACCTAGTGATCAATTCACATGAGCGAGTTTGTTAAAATCAACTGACCTCTCTGGGACACATAATGGATCAAAAACAGATACTGCCCAGGGCTGAAAGATGCAATTTGTAGCCCAATTTCCCATTCCCACCACAAAATGGGAAACCATGAGGATCTTGAGATGTGTAGTTTCTACTGCAAATACTTCCGAAATGTCAGCACAGCGGATGCCACACTGACAGTCCTGCT
Source organism: Carcharhinus amblyrhynchos (assembly GCF_965287045.1). Taxonomy (NCBI): domain Eukaryota; kingdom Metazoa; phylum Chordata; class Chondrichthyes; order Carcharhiniformes; family Carcharhinidae; genus Carcharhinus; species Carcharhinus amblyrhynchos. The sequence goes on along the minus strand of NC_137352.1, from coordinate 2,611,015 downwards.
ACAGGAAAAACCAAAGATAGTATGGACTGAGAAATTCCACACAGCTTTCAAAGAAATGAAGGCCATTTTAATAGGCTACCCTGTGCCATCAGCTCCGAACTTTAACCAGGCATTTATAATAACCATATGATGCGTGTGACATCAGAGTCGAGAGTGTTCTCCCACAGGTGGACAAATCAGGAATAGCGAGGCCAATCGGGTACATTGCTAAAAGCCTCAGCAAGCACCAGAAACATTATTTCACAAAAGAGAAGGAAATTGTCGGATCATTACTGCCTCTCAAACACTTTGAGATATCTGTCTGAAATGGGACAGAGAGACCACAGTCTGTACCGACCACAATCCATTAACTTTTGTGGAAAAGTTTAAGATGCAGAATGCTAGATTATTCTGTTAGCGTTTGTTCCTCCAACTGTACCACTTAATCATCGTCCAACTTCCTGGAAAGTCAAATGTGATTGCAGATGCCCTGTCTAGAACTTAATGAAGCCGAGTTAGAACGGAAAAGATAATATTGACCATTGCTGGGAGAATTAATATGTGCGAGAGAGTTTATAGTTTTATTCTCTTTTGTACTGAATTGCGAATGAACCAGTTTTCATTCTGGTGAAGCAGGGAGGTATCAGGATGATGAAGGAAAACCGCAGATGACATACAGAAATACTGAACTTTTAAATAAGACACGTGAGTTTTAAAAATGGACACACGAGCCAAAGGTGGCTGATGATGCAAATTCTGTCATTCTGTCACTGTCTGAATTGCTGATGGGTGATGCTAAGAGAAAGACGATGGAATTGCACCTGTGTCCAGGCAGGGACATATGAAAATCGCAAAAGCCATACAAAAACTACTACCATCTCCTGTGGAGATAATGGGAGCTGATTGTCATCTCAGCAGGAATGATATCCTGTGAACAATGTCCCAGACTGAGTTGCAAATGTTTGCTTTTCAGGAATATACAAAGGCGAGGATAAATACCAACTGCAAAATGTGGTCAATGTTAACTAGTGTTGGAAGTGTCAGTGTGTAGGACACAAGAGAAATGACAGCCACTGACAACTGCAAAGTTCTTGCAGGGAACACTCTCTCTCTGATTGCAAAGCAAGCCAAGCCAGCAAAGGCACAGCTGAAAAGAAAGTTGGGCAGCTTCTCAGCCAAACTGCAGAACACTGGAATCTCGAAACCGACTATTTGCCTGCTGAAGTCGGTGCAGATGGAATCGCAAATCACTACAGTGTTAGGGACCAGATTAGAAACCTCAAGCTACATTGTGGAATTAGATTAGATCCCATCTATTCTTTCTATTTTGGTATTAGTGTGAGGATAATATGTTTAATTTTCACTCCAGGTGTGATTCTATTAACCCACTGGGAAGCTTTTATTAAAGCAAATGTTATTTAGCAATACAGTTTAAATATAATGAATTAATTAACTTAACCTTTACCCAAGATAGAATTCTGAACTGTTTAACCATCTCTATTAGTTCCAAATAAAGCACTATTCCTCATAGACTTAAGTTTCCATTCAAAAGTCAGTTATCAAACGACACAGGCAGATATGGTTTTTAATTGCCAACAGCCCTAAGGCCTTTGAATACATCTGGAGAGAGATACCTGTCTCCTGACACTCAGACAGCAGCCTCCAGAGAGAGGGAGCGAGAGAGAAGAACACCTCTTACTGCTTTCAGGATCAAGCAGGAAATGAAACTGTCTTTTCCCTGTGAGCTTAGCTCTGCCCATTCATTGTCTGACTCTGTCTCTTGTCAATCAACCTAATTAAACCCTACTGTGAAACCCCAGGGAAAAACTCCAAAATAATCAAAAATGCATTAACTCAGATTAAAATAAACACCCCATTATCTCTCAGCATTATTCTCCTGCATTCTCAGCATGTGGGCTGACTGGTGCAGACATGGTTCAGAGATGAGGAAGAATTCATAGAGTGTATTTGAGGCAGTTTCCTAGAATAATATGTTCTAGACCTAACCAGGTATTAGACTGCTTTGGATCTGTAATTAGGCAGATTTAATAAACATTCTCAGAGTAAAAGCTATTTCCTAGGAAAAACTGACCATAATATGGTAAAATTTAGCATTCAGTTGAGACTTGGGTCAGAAACAACTGTGCTAAACTGAAATAAAGGCAATTACAAAGGATTGAGGGCAGAGTTCGCCGGAATGGGAAAGATGTTTAGCAGTAAAGGTTAACAAGCAGTGGCAGACATTTGTGAAAATAGCTCACAACTCACAGCAAAGATACCTCCCAGTCAGGAGGAAGGATTCAATGAAGGGGACAAATCAACCTTGGTTAACCAAGGAAGTTAAAGATAGTGTTAAACTGAAAGAAAGAAACATACAATGTGGCAAAAATTAATGGTAAACCAGAGGATTGGGAAAGTTTTAATAACCAACAAAAGCTGAACAAAAAGATAATAAAGAGGGAGAAGATAAACTATGAGGGTAAACTAGCAAGCAATTTAAAATGGACAGTGAGAGCTTCTTTAAATATATAAAAAGGCAGAGGGAGGCCAAAGAGAACAAAGGCCCCTTAGCGAATGAGACTGGGGAACTAATAATGGGAAACCAGGAAATGGCCAGGAATTAAATAAATATTATGAGTCAGTCTTCACGGTGGAAGACATTAACAGTATTCCAAAGGCACTAAGTAAGCAAGGGGCAGAAGGTGGAGGAGAAAATAAATACAATAACTAGCATTAGCGAAAAGTACATGGGAAGTAATGGGGCTAAAGACTAATAAATATCATAGGCCTAATGAGTTGTGTCTGATACTATAAAAAAAGCAGCTACAGAGATAGCGGATGCGCTGTAGTAATCTTCGAAGAATCCTTACATTCTGGAAAAATCCCAGAGGATTGGCAAACAATGTAACACCCTTATTCAAAAAAGGGAGGGAGGGACAAAGCAAGTTGTAGACTAGTTAACTTAACATCTGTCATTGGGAAAATGCTAGAATCCATTATAAAGGATGTAATGGCAGAGTGTTTAGAAATACAAAATGTAATCAAGCAGAGGCAGCGTGGCTTCCTGAAGGAGAAATCATTGGCATAAGTGATCTCTTCAGATATATCCTCACATTTATCCATTGCCGAACTCATAGAATCATAGAACCCTACAGTGCAGAAAGAGGCCATTCAGCCCATTGAGTCTGCACCGACCACAATCCCAACCAGGCCCTACTCCCACATCCCTATATATTTTACCCACTAATCCCTCTAACCTATGCATCTCAGGGCACTAAGGGACAGTTTTAGCATGGCCAATCAACCTAACCCGCATATCTTTGGACTGACCAGGCCAGCCAGCTAGCCAGAGAGGACCGGAGGCTTTGCGGTGATTGCTGAGTTCCCTCTGTTTCCAAAGTGTAATAGAGTGAATTCATGTGGCCATTAAGGTGCCAACTACCGAGCCGGGAGCCTTTGTGAACTGACAGGTCTTCCCCTCAATGTGCAGATCATCAGTAACCACAGGACACAGATTCTGCAGGCCTGTGCCCAGTACCCTGGCAGCTCACGTGATGCTTACTCAGGTACCAAGGCTGCTCATGGCTTCTGCATGATTGGATAGATGGCTCCTGGGTAACAAAGGCTGCCCACATGACCCTCCTCTGGCAGCCAATAACAGAAGTAAAGGAGAGATACAACATGAATAACACCTCCACAAGGCCGGTGCTGGAGAGGACCATTGGGCTGCTCAAGGTATCTTGGTCAATCAGGGGCAACAAACACGTGAGATGTGAGGGCTCCATAGTGTTTGCACTCCCTGTCACACTCACATCTGTGCACTGCACTCTTACCTTCATCCGAGATCCCTGCCTCACCACCACCGGTAGAGTGAGCTCCACAATGACATTCCATTTGCAGTGCATCCATTGTGTATCTGCTGAGGATGGATAGCTTGGTACCCGAGCTCCCATACTGCTCTCCACCACATTCCAGCTTCTCTTCTCCTGAAAGGGAAAAGTAGATTTCATTATTCGTGCTCTCACTCCCTGTCAGTCTGCTGCAGTTTCTGCCCCCTGTCCCCCAGAGTGGTACACTTCACCTCTGACACCCTGAGGTTGGGATTGCTGATATCCCAGCCTTGACAGGGCAGGTCTCACTGCCACTGGACACACAATCTTACACCCTGAGCTTCCAGCTGACTACACTTCTCCACCCAGTTCCACACCATCTCCGCCAAACGGAACTGAAAGCCATGTGTGGTACACCATGTTGTGCCCACTGCCTCAGCCTTCTTGTCCAGATGGGGCAGTTCCTGGGCATCAGTGTGACCAGCTGGCACTGACCACCTCCACCACGACTCCCAGGCACTCATCTGAGAGACCGGTTCAGAATGCCCACCAGACTTGTCCTCCCAGCATCCAAGCCCACCGGGTGCTGAGACCACGCTGCACTGAGAACCCTGCTGCCTGACTCCACACAAATCCCTCTGCCTCACCTACAGCCCCCAAGGCTGCTGCCTGCAGAGTTTGTCAACCCCGCCACTGGGTTCCCTGGCACCTGACTCATCCCCATCCACACCCGCATTGGCAACCCAACCGGCAGGTGTGTTTCACGCTGGGAGGAGGTCCTGATTGGCCATTCAGCTGATACCCAGGCAGAATACAGTCTTTGCCGGGAACGAGCTTTCTGTCCTGTGGTAAATTCAGCCGCAAAAGCTGGTCAGAAGTGTTAATGAATTCAAACCGCTTTATAGACAGAAACGTCAGAATATAAACAGCAAGAACTCCAGACCAGGACAACAGCTGGGTCTCAGTCCCTGAGGAAGACTAAACTCGTGAAACCCATCCTACTGATGACACCGCTATGGGTTTGCTGCACAGAGTTACAGACACCAGACAATGCAGTTAATATAAACGTTCATAACAATAACACTCATAACACATCCACCTCCCCCCCCGCCATCCTCACACACACTCCAAATGTAAAATTCAGGCCATGGTTTCCTGTTAGGGACAGGCTGTTCCATCATAGTCTGTACTTTCACTGTTCTTGGCCTTGCCCAATGAAATTCCTTTGATAAGTAACCCACACTGCTGCAGTCTCTCTCTGGATAAGGTTTACTACCAGATCTGCTAATTGTAATTGTTTAAAGAGTCTCCAAGTGTTTGAGATAACCTTTCCAGGTGTTGTTGTAAATCAGTACAAGACCCAAGTAAGCTGCACAGTTAGAAACACAAATTACAACTTGATTCATTCACCCTTTCAGCCCAAGGGGCAAAACTCAGCACTGGTAATGCCCACTGGGTGGGACAAAAGCCAATATCTCCTTAGTTCATGACCTTAAAGGTAGTTGCCAACATCCTTTCAATAAATCTATCTTAGTGAGGAAGGTGGCATTGCCAACTCTATCAATACCAGTCCCCACACTGTAGGATTGCAGCACAGAAGGAGATTCTCCAGGATGTTTCCTGGGCTGGAGCATTGCAGCTGTCAGGAGAGGCTGGATAGGCTGGGGTTGTTTCCCTTGGAGCAGAAAAGGCTGAGGGGGGGACCTGGCTGAAGTGTATAAAACTATGAGGGGCACAGATAGGGTGGATAGGAAGGAACATTTCCCCTTAGCAGAGGGGTCAGTAACCAGGGCACAGAGATTAAAATTAAAGGGCAGGATATTTAAAGGGGATCTGAGGAAAAACCTTCTCACTCCGAGGGTGGTGGGAAGGGCGGTGGAGGTGGGAACCCTCACAGCATTTAGGTGAGCACTTGAACAGCCATAGCACGGACTAAGTGCTGAAAATGGGGTTAGAATAGATAGGTGCTTGATGAGTGGCACAAACACGATGGAACACTGTGGAATTCCCTGCCCAGTGGGGCAGTTGAGGCTGCCTCATTGAATGTTTTTAAGGCAAAGATAAATAGATTTTTGAACAGTAAAAGAATTAAGGGTTATGGTGAGCGGGCGGGCAAGTGGAACTGAGTCCACGAAAAGATCAGCCATGATCTTATTGAATGGTGGAGCAGGCTGGAGGGGTCAGATTGCCCACCCCTGCTCTTAGTTCTTATGTTCTGATAATGGGCTGAAGGGCCTCTTTCCATACTGTAAAACTGCTATAAAAGGAGGAGGTATTGGGGTTCTTGAGAAACATTAAGGTAGACCAGGGCCTGATGGGATATACCCCAGAATACTGAGAGAGACAAGGGAGGAAATTGCTGGGGCCTTGAGAGAAATCTTTGTATCCTCACTGGCTACAGGGGAGGTCCCAGAGGATTGGAGAATAGCCAATGTTGTTTCCTCCTTTAAGAAGGGTAGCAAGAATAATCCAGGTAATTACAGGTCAGTGATAAGAAAATTATTAGAGAGGATTCTTCAAGATAGGGTTTACTCCCACATGGAAATAAGTGGACATGTTAGTGAAAGGCAACATGGTTTTGTGAAGGGGAGATCGTGTCTCACTAAGTTAATCGAGTTTTTGAGGAAGTGACGAAGATGATTGATGAGGGTAGGGCAGTGGATGTTGTCAACATGGACTTCAGTAAGGCCCTTGACAAGGTCCCTCATGGCAGACTGGTGCAGAAGGTGAAGTCGCATGGGATCAGAGGTGACCTTTGGCAAGGTGGATACAAAACTGGCTCGGTCAAAGAAGACAGAGGGTAGCAGTGGAAGGGTGTGTTCCTGAATGGAGGGCTGTGACAAGTGGTGTTCCTCAGGGATCAGTGCTGGGACCTTTGCTGTTTGTAATATATATAAATGATTTGGAGGAAAATGTAACTGGATTGATTAGTAAGTTTACAGACGACACAAAGATTTGTGGATTTGCGGGTAGTGATGAGGACCATCAGAGGATACAGTAGGATATAGATTGATTGGAGGCTTGGGCAGAGAGATGGAATTTAATCTGGACAAATATGAAGTAATGCATTTTGGAAGGTCTAATACAGATAGGAAATATACAGTAAATGGCAGAACCCTTAAGAGTATTGATAGGCAGAGGAATCTGGGTGTACAGATGTACTGAAAGTGGCGAGGAGGAGGAGAAGGTAGTCAAGAAGGCATACAGCATGCTTGCCTTCATCAACCGGGGCATTGAGTTTAAAAGTTGGCAAGTCATGTTGCAGGTTTATAGAACGTTAGTTAGGCCACACTTGGAATATAGTGTTCAATTCTGGTCGCCACACTACCAAAAAGATATGGTGGCTTTGGAGAGCATACAGAAAAGATTTACCAGGTTGTTATCTGATATGGAGGGCATTAGCTATGAGGAGAGGTTGAAGAAACTTGGTTTGTTCTCACTGGAACAACAGAGATTGAGGGGAGACCTGATAGAAGCCTACAGATTATGAGGGGTATGGACAGAGTGGATAGTCAGAAGCTTTTTCCCAGGGTGGAAGAATCAATTACTATGGGGCACAGGTCTAAGGTGCGAGGGGGCAAGGTTTAAAAGACTTGTACGAGGTAGGGTTTTTACACAGAGGGTGGTGGGTGCCTGGAACTTGCTGCCGGAGAAGGTAGTGGAAGTGGATACGATAGTGAGTTTTAAGGGGCATCTTGACAAATGCATGAATAGGATGGGAATAAAGGGATATGGTTCCTGGAAGGGTAGGGGGTTTTAGTTCAGTTGGGCAGCATGGTCGGTGCAGGCTTGGAGGGCTGAAGGGCCTGTTTCTGTGCTGTAATTTTCTTTGTTCTTTGTCCTTTATTCTATGGAGTGAATTTTCCCCTTCCACACACGTTCCATAGGAATCGTAGTGGGTGAGGGGCGGACAATGGAAAGGTTTGTTGACCTTGGGTGGGATTCTCCGGTTTTGGGGCAAGCGCGGCTGGAAATCCCACCCTATGGCTTCAATGCAACCTTTTCAAATGAAGGATTGGGTCAGAATCTGTTTTTGTTACGGCGTTAACCTTTCTATAATCTATGCAGAATCTGATTAGCCTGTCAGGTTCAGGCACTAACACTACTAGAGAACTCCAACTGCTTTGACTAGGCTCAATGAGGTGATTTGCTATCATTATTGAATTTCTGCGGTCACTTGTCTCTCTAAATTTAAACGATAAGAATGTTGTTTCATAGAAGATTCCCCCAAACCCACATCCTGCATGGCTAAAGTTGAACATCCTGCTTTAACCCAACTGATTCCTTTACATTGTGTTAGTAACCTCTCTCGATCCTCTCATTGTCCTGCCTCCAGGTATGAAAATACGGTGTTTAACTGTCCTCATATTTCAGTGTTAACTAACTGGATAATAGGAGGTTCAATTAGGAATTTGTCTAAGTCTCCTTCTGCCTCACTCTCACTGCCTTCTCCATTCTCCACTGTGCTTACAACTGGACGTAACTGCTCGTTCTTATCCTCCTCCCTACGATGCTATTGTAACATATTGGTAGGACACAGCCCTCTCCTCTCCATGTGATGTGGGGAATCTATCAAATAGAAACTTGCAGATGTTCCTGAGCCACTTTGCAGGTTCCTGTGAGTTGTGCCTGGAACGTTGACATGTTCTAACATAGTGGATCTATCCCTCTCCCTGAAACACATCTCTTTGATTAGTTTCAGACTTCATATCTCATGTCCATGACTTATTCCAAAAGTGAATCTTGGGCAGTAAGCAAAATTAAGTCCAGTCCTTTGTTCCAATCATAGAGATATTTGTGACATTCTGCTTGAATCATTGTTTTGAGAGTTTGTTGGTGCCTCTCTCAAGCCCCTATCTGATATCCATGGACTTTAACTCTTTTATACCCTAATTACTCTTTATGGTTTGAAAAAGTTTAGACATAAAATTGGAACCTTTTTGCTGACTGGACCCCTATTGGTAATCCATCTTGAATAAAGAATTGGGTTAATTTCACAACCTTAGCTATAAGGGAATGGCCTCTGGAAATCGAGTTCTTATTTCCATAATAGTGAAGATATACGGGCGTCCTTCTTTTGTCTTTGGTAATGGTCTCACACAACCTACTAACTTCCTACTAAACGGCTCCTCAAGAACTCGTTTGGGAATGAAAGGATCGGTTTGGTTGTAGTTTGAGGTTTTCACACCATCTGCATCAAGCCCTTGTGAAGATCCAGCCAATAACTTTGCTGGTTTATCCTCTCTTGCCTTTTGTGAATTCCTACATATCCTGCCACAGGAATTTCAAGTGTTATCTGTAAAATCTCCTCCTGATATTTGGGCGGTACCACTATCTGATGAACCACCAGCCACTCTTCATCTGTAGTCTGTGAGGAGCCCTCCACTTCCTCAATAATATCCCATTTTTAACATGATAATATCCTGGAACTTCCTCAGCTTCAGTTTGGATTGATTGTACAGCCATACTTAACTCTGGAGCAGTTTGCTGATCTTCAACTAGAGAAGATTTAGTGACCATCTCTTACACGTGTCGTTAAAGAAAAGTTCAGTTGATCAGATACCTGTCTGTGGCCTCACTTTGACCCCTGGTGATGGACTTTACTTAATCATTACCGAGATCATCACAAACAGCGGAAAAATTCCTGGAACATTTTCCTGTAACTGTTCTGTCTCTTTAACCTCACTTGGGCTTTGTGTAATTATGGAGGATGCTCTTACTTTAGCTCTGGCTAATTGATTTCCCAGGAATAAATCAGGTCCATCTATGGGTAACTTTCTGAACAGCCTCTACCATTGCTGTCCAAACATGAAGTCACATTGCAAAGGTGTTGATAAGTATTCCCCACCAACCCCACTTATAAAACTCTGGCTTTTCATGCACTTTCTGATGGAAAAGTTTTGCTTTTCCCAGAAAAAGTATTTGAGTGATCAGGTATTTCAGGTGGCACAGTGGTTAGCATTTCTGCCTCACAGCGCCAGGGACTTGGGTTCGATTCCTGGCTTGGGTGACTTCTGCGTGGAGTCTGCACATTCTCTCCATGTCTGCATGGGTTTCCTCCAAGTGCTCTGGTTTCCTCCCACTGTCCAAAGATGTGCAGGTTAGGTAGATTGGCCATGCTAAATTTCCCTTTAGTGTCAAGAAGACTAGCTTGGGTAAATGCATGGGGTTTTGTGGATAGGACCTGGGTGGGATTGTGGTGGGTGCAGACACGATGGGCCGAATGGCCTCCTTCTGCACTATAGGGATTCGATGATTCTATATAGTCATATGTTTAGCTATCTCTACTGAGGGATGAGGTATTACTTTTCCTCTTGCTAAGAGTTCTTTATAACTCTCATGTGTCTTATTCCCCTCTCCCTAACTCGCAGTAGTGTTCACACTTGCTTTCACATGTGCTTTCACACTCGATTTCGCATTCGCTTTCACACTCGCTTTCACACTCACTTTCACAGCTGTAGTGAACACTACAATTTCATCTGTTGTATTTTTGGTTAGGGCTTTTTTTTTCTGATTCGCCCTTACCCACCCCAACAAGTCCCATGGGTTTCCTGCACAACTTACAGCAATCTGTCCCACCCACCCTGTTACAATGGAAATACTTAGACCTTTTAATGTCTCATATATACTGACACACTCACACACTGACACACACACATTTACATACTGACCCCCTGCCCCCCCCGCCCCAACACATACACCCTGGCACACACACACACACACACACACACATACACATGCACTCACACACTCACATGTTCACACTCATACGCTGACACTCACTGACACGCTCACTGATATACATTCACTCTCTATATTCTCACACTGTGAAAGGGTCACAAAATGCAGGATTTGGCGGGGGGGGTGGGGGAGGTGGTGGTTACTCTATTGGGGTCCCGATGTGATAATTCAGTGTGAAAGTGTTTTGAAGAGAGAATTCGGACTGGCAATTTCTTCACACTGGCATCAACAGGAAACCAGAAAGAATAATATTCCTTATGGATAAATTCACCAAGACTCACAAGACTGTTTTATTCATTCAATTTTCCATGGACTAAGAGAAAGATTTCCAGAACATTCTGCTTATTGAATGGGTATACTCAGTTCATTCTGTGTGTGTCGACAATTTACCTTCACAGCCGCAGTCACACAGCGGCTGGCAGCTGCCAGGGACACACACTTGGCTCTGAGTTGCTGCTGGTTCTCAGTGTCCCTCTCACTCAATAATCCGCCACATATTGAGAACTGACACAAATATTCTTGTCTGCCCCGATTGCAATCATTCACACAGCACACCCCAAAACTGCAGACAGCGTGAGTGTCAACTCACAGCTGTATTTAGAAAACAATTTTCATATTCTCGCAAAGTCTCCAAGCCAATCACTTCCAAAATATAGACAAGAGGCGCACAGCAGGATCCCATAACAGCTGACGTGAATGGCCAATTAATCCATGGTAAGAAGACTGACAACACCAGGTTAAAGTCCAACAGGTTTACTTGGAGTCATGAGTTTACAGGGTTCAGCTCCTTCATCAGGTGAGTGCTGAAGGACTTTAACCTGGTGTTGTGAGATTTCTTACTGTGTCCATCCGAGTCCAACGCTGGCATCTCCACATCAAAGTGAATCCATGTCAGTGATGGTGTCTGAGGGAGGAATATTGGTCAGGAAAACCCTCCCTGCCAATGTCTCTTCATCTGTGACCCCAGGAATTCTTTCACTTTGGACTCGGATAAATCATAGAAACATACAAACTACAGGCAGGAGGAGGCCATTCGGCCCTCTGAGCCTGCTCCACTATTAATTTTCATTGTGGCTGACCATTGAATTCGATATCCGGGATCCTGCCTTCCTCCCATATCCCTCGATCTCTTCAGCCCCAACAGCAAAAACTCATTTCTGCTTGAAATCAGACAACGAATCGCACGCTTGTGTGAAGGAGAGAAAAGAGAAAGTGAAGATCTCTTTGTGTGAAGAATGATTGGCTCTGAGGTGACCCAATGGAGACGCACAAATCGTTAAATGGGAAAGAGCCCTCAGCTGCTTGATGAGTCGGGCACTGGAGAAAGGTCAGTGGATCACAACCAAAGGATCATTCGGACAACAGGCCAATCAGAAACAACATTGGGATCCAATATTGTAAAAAAGAGACATTTAAACAATTGATTATTGAGATCAGAGGGCTTGATAACTCATACGCACTGATTCTGTGTTTAGAATGTCAGAAAGAGCAGGCACGGAGATCCCTGAAGCTCACTAGAAGTGGCTTATGCAACTAGGGGTGGCTGGGGGAGTATGGGGGTGTCTACTGGGGTCTGGGGCTGTGTTAGGATGTCTGGGGATGCCTGGAGTGTCTGGAGCTGTTTGGGATGTCTGGAGGTGTGTGGAAGTGTCTGAGGGTTTCTGGAGGTGTCTCGGAGTGTCTGAAGCTGTTTTGGGGTGTCTGGAAGTGTCTCGAGGTGTCTGGGAATCTGAGGGTTTCTGGAGATGTTTGGGGTATCTGGGGGTGTTTGGAGGCTTCTGGGGGGTCTGGAGGTGTTTGGGGGTGTTTGGGATGTCTGGGGGTGCCTGTGGGTGTTTGGGGTGTCTGGGAGTATCTGTGGGTGCCTGTGGGTGTTTGGGGATGTTTGGGATGTCTGGAGGTGTCTGGGGGTGCCTGTGGGTGTTTGGGGGTGTTTGGGATGTCTGGGGGTGCCTGTGGGTGTTTGGGGTGCCTGGGAGTATCTGTGGGTGCCTGTGGGTGTTTGGGGATGTTTGGGATGTCTGGAGGTGTCTGGGGGTGCCTGTGGGTGTTTGGGGGTGTTTGGGATGTCTGGAGGTATCTGGTGAAGCCCAATCCCAGCCTGTGAGTCAATCAGCTTGAAGACTATGTTAATTGTGAAGCTAAAGATTCTGATTTGGCTGAAAAATCAACTAAAAAAACTCTCAAAACCTCAGCAAGATGTAAACTCTGAGCATCGTCTTGACGTTTATTTGCAGAGAAGAGGGAAGTCGAGTATAACTCCGCCCTGTCTGGTCCCAATAACCTTCTTGACCATAAATGGACAGATTTCACCGTCGACAGCCCTGAGAGAACGGCACTGATATCACTGGCTTGTTAGGCCTGGCCCACTTCACCAAGTGATCACAGCCAATCAGCTCAAGGATTTGGAGGAAAAAAAAGGACTTGTGAACTCAGAAAGATCTGGAACTTTAAAAAAAATCATAATTTTACATTGGCCATCAAAACCTGAGGAGCAATGGACTGAGGGAAAGTGAGATTGGATTGGCTTATCCATTCCCAAGGTTACCCCCACATCCACCAGTTTACTGATTGAGAAACCCAATCTTGAGGATTTCCAGCACCAATCCAGTTTCTCCCCTGAGGAAGTGTCGGCTTCCCAAACCCTCACAACGTGGACTTCTAACAAATGATACCTTACTCACTAACTGAGCGGCGACTCCATGTTTGTGTTCTCTCTGCGTTTTGGGGAGAACTCCCGCTCTCCTGTCACATGACCACTCAGTCTACCCCTTCCCTATTTCAGTTGGGATGACCAGTGTGCGTGAGTGGTAACTGCAGCAACCCTGATATAACATATTGGTTAATCAGGTGAATGTGTTGTCCTCCTGTCAGGCATCTCTGAGTTTCTGGATTCTGCGAGCGCGCAGCACCTCAATCATCATGGTCACTGTGTCTTCCTCACAATCGGCCTGGTCTGTAGTGGGGAAGAAGGTTCTGGAAAGGGTGTTCTCCGTGTCCAGCTCTTCACCGTGTTTGTGGATGACTCTGAGGTTGTAACATTGCAGCTTTAGCATCGTGTGTTGCAGCCATGCCAGCGCCCTGTGGAGAGGCTGCGTTACCACGGTAATGAGCATCTGATAGTCAATTTTGACAGGATGACCGTTTACGAAGCCTTGAGATTCCTGACGGGTGGAGACTGAAGCGAGGATTTCCTGTTCAGTCTGTGTGTTGGGGTCCCCATGGCAGGAAGGACCCTCGATGACAAGGCTATTGGTCTGTCATTCTGGATCCAGACTGAGCCGAGTCCGTGCTGGGAGGTATCTGCTGATATGAGTTTTGGGAGCTCGAATATCAAAGAATTGTAGCATGGGTGGGATTGTGCGTGCCTGTTTGAGGCAGTGGAGATGGCTGTGTAGTTCTCCTGCCAGCTCTATTCAATACCCTGACCATAACCCGTGCATCCTAGGGTAATAAAAGAGATGGAAGGGGAAATAACAAATGCACTGGTGGTAATTTACCAAAATTTGCTGGATTCTGGGGTGGTTCCCGCAGATTGGAAACCAGCCAATGTGACATCACTATTTAAAAAAGGAGGTGGACTAAAGGCAGGTAACTATAGGCTGGTTAGCTTAATTTCAGTAATAGAGAAAATGCTTGAATCTATCATCAAGGAAGAAATGGGAGACATCGGGATATAAACTGTCCCATTGATAAGACGTAGCATGGGTTCATGAAGGGCAGGTCATGTTTGACTAATTTGATGGAATTCTTTGAGAACATTACATTTGCAGTGTACTTCCTGTGGATGTGGTTTACCTGTATTTCCAGAAGGCATTTGACAAGGTGCCGCACCAAAGACTGCTACATAAGATAAAGATGAAAAGTGTTACGGGTAATGTATTAGCATGGATAGAGGATTGGTTAACGAACAGAAAGCAAAGAGTGGAGGTAAATGAGTACTTTGCTGGTTGGCAATCAGTGGTGTGCCTCAGGATCAGTGTTGGGATTGCAATTGTTTACGATTTATATAGGTGATTTGGAGTTGGGGACCAAGTGTAGTGTGTCAAAATTCACAGGTGACACTAAGATGAGTGGAAGAGCAAAGTGTGCAGAGGACGCTGAAAGTCTGCAAAGGGGTATAGATAGTCTAAGTGAGTGGGCGAGGGTCTGGCTGATGGAATACAGTGTTGGTAAATGTGATGTCATCCATTTTGGTAGGAATAACAGCAAAATGGACCCTTATTTAAATGGTAAAAAATTGCAGCATGCTGCTGTGCAGAGGGACCTGGGTGTCCTTGTGCAGGAATCTCAACGTGTTGGTTTGCAGGTGCAGCAGGTAATTAAGAAGGCAAATGGAATTTTGTCCTTCATTGCTACAGGGATGGAGTTTAAAAACAGTGAGATTATGTTACAGTTGTGTAAGGTGCTGGTGAGGCCACACCTGGAGTACTGTGTACAGTTTTGGTCTCCTTACTTGAGAAAGGATATATTGGCTCTGGAGGGAATGCAGAGGAGATTCACTAGGTTGATTCCGGAGTTGAGAGGGTTGGCTTATGAGGAGAGACTGAGTAGACTGGGACTATACTCATTGGGACTCAGAAGAATGAGGGGAGATCTTATAGAAACATATAAGATTATGAAGGGAATAGAAGCAGGGAAGTTGTTTCCACTGGTGGGTGAAACTAGAACCAGGGGGCACAGCCTTAAAATACGGGGAAGCAGATTTAGGACTGAGTTGAGGAGGAACTTCTTCACACAAAGGGTTGTGAATCTGCGGAATTCCCTGCCCAGTGAAACAGTTGAAGCTCCCTCATTGAATGTTTTTACGGCAAGGATAGGTACATTTTTGAACAATAAAGGAATTAAGGGTTATGGTGAGTGGGCGGGTAAGTGGAGCTGAGTCCACGAAAAGATCAGCCATGATCTTATTGAATGGCGGAGCAGGCTCGAGGGGCTGGATGGCCGACTCCTGCTCCTAGTTCTTATGTTCTTGTAACACTCCAACAAGGAATGAACTTAGAAAGATAATCTGCTGTCCTGAGGAAGTGCTGTAAAATCTGTGCCCCACAGGAAGGGCAGGGCATCTGTTTTATAGCCATTGTCTAGTCTGGATCAGGCTTTACACCATTGGCTGTGAGTAAATGGCCCACGTCAGGAATCTGGTTGACTCTAAATTTTCATTTTGCAGAGTTAAACTTCAGCTGTTTGCTCCTGGTTTTGTCAAAGAGAAGATGAAGATGTGCATCATATTTTTGCACAGTGCTACCCAAGCCAGGATGGCACTGACAATGACTTTGCAGGGTTAGGCCTGGAGAGGGTTGCTCCATGCATCACTGGAAGACCTCACTGCCAGTGGAGATCCCATACATACAAAGAAAACAATATCTATCTACTGGAGACATGAATAGGGTTAGTTTCAACAATTCTTCATCCAATGGGATCTGCCAGAACCCCACATTTCACATTGAAAATGCTGAACACCTTACCATTTGGCATGTATGCCATCAGCTGCTCCACTCTCTTCATTGGGTGATGTGGCCTGAGCAACACATTCCTCAGTGTAAATCCTGACTCTACATCTTTCTTTACTGCAACCACCATTGCTAAAACCCATTCTGTGGCATTATCTATAGGAGTAATGATACCGAGTGCTATGATCCACTGTAGCTCATTGACTACTTTCTGCTTCGTAGCCACTGGTATTGCTGGAGCAGAAACAGTTGGTGGGACTGGATCATCTTGTCTCATGTGGTAGCTTACCAATGACATCACAGTTGAAGAAGCCTTTGTTCTCTATCATTCCTGGGGCCTGCTGTTACAGGGCACATACATCAGGAGTCCCAAATAAATCAATACAGAAAGAATCTTTACATTCAGTTTCGCCAATCATATTGATTTTTTATCTGATTTATTATTGTCACATGTATTAACATACATTGAAAAGTATTGTTTCTTGCACACTATACAGACAAAGCATACTGTTCATAGAGACGGAAACGAGAGAGTGCAGAATGTAGTGTTACAGTCATAGCTAGGATGTAGAGAAAGATCAAGAGAAAGGTAAGTCCATTCGAAAGTCTTGACATCAGCAGGGAAGAAGATATCCTTGAATTGGTTGGTATGCGACCTCAGACTTGTATCTTTTTCCTGACAGAAGAAGGTGGAAGAGAGAATGTCTGGGGTGCGTGGGGTCCTTAATTATGCCGGCTGCTTTGCTGAGGCAGCGGGAAGTGTAGACAGAGTCAATGGATGGGAGGCTGGTTTGCGAGATGGATTGGGCTACATTCACAACCTTTTGTAGTTTCTTGTGGTCTTGGGCAGAGCAGGAGCCCATACCAAGCTATGATACAACCAGAAAGAATGCTTTCTATGGTGCATCTGTAAAAGTTGGTGAAAGTCATAGCTGTCATGCCAAGTTTCCTTAGTCTTCTGAGAAAGTAGAGGAATTGATGGGCTTTCTTAACTATAGTGTCGACATGGGGGGGACCTGGACAGGCTGTGAAGCTGTCAACCCTTTCTACTTCGTCCCCGTTGATGTAGACAGGGGCATGTTCTCCTTTACGCTTCCTGAAGTCGATGACAATCTCCTTCGTTTTGCTGACATTGAGGGAGAGATTATTGTCATCACACCAGTTCACCAGATTCTCTATCTCATTCCTGTACTCTGTCTTGCATTGTTTGAGATCTGACACACTATGGTGGTGAAGATCTCATCCTTTTCTGTGATGGTGTTGACACACTCACAGTAAAGTGTTGTTGGAGGCTCAGTGGTTTCGCTGCTTTGGCTGAGCTCCAGTTTGTTCACCCTGTTGACTCGCCGAAACTTGAAAGATTGATTGGCTGCTGTGTGACTGGTGGGAAAGCATCACTGCTGTGGTTTCGAGCAGCAAAGTGATTCCACTTTCCACATACATTGCAGCATTTACTGTATACTAAACATGCTGTGCTGAAGCCGATGCCCCACCACAGCTGGGACAGGATGTACCACAAAAGCTTCCGGTGTTTCTGTTTTAAATCTGCCAATCCTTCGACTAAAACTATCGCCTTTTGTTCTGGAATATCCAACAAAAGGAAATATCTTTTTTACATTTACCCTATCAATCCCCTTTAGCATTGTATACACCCCAGTTAGATCTCCTTTCATCCTTCTAAATCCCAGCAAGTATAAACCTAAGAGTAATAATCGTAATAATAGAATCAGACTATTTAATATTCAGATACTGCTGGCTGTTTGTCGTGTTAAATCTTCCTCTTGCAGCAGCTGCTTACGGACAAGATCACTGTGAACCCTGCAAACTATTCGATCCCTGAGTAACTCATCCGTAAGGCTACCAAATGCACAATCTTTCACCTAGATTTTCTAAGTTGCTGCATATGATTGCATGGATTGTCAAGTCTTTGGTTCATAGAGTTAAATGTGTGCCTGTCGAGTATTGGCAGGTAAATATTCTCAAACTTTTTTAGAATTACTTCAGAGTCCTCTTTCTCTTCTTCCGTTTGAAATACAAGTGACTCAAATCTCTTGCTGACTTTGGGGCTTTTTGATTTAGTGATGTGTAAGCTTGTACCTTTTTTGATTCATCCAATAATCTTGCACTGCAATTTATATGCCTCTCCTTTTCAAACTTGGCCTCGGTGACCACAATATTTTCGTTGAATACAGTTGGGTTGATGAAGCCTGGTCCTCGTGATATGCTTCTGACACTATGTAGTAGTGCAGGTTCCCAAACACTGATCATGCCTGTGGTCTATCCATGTTCCAGGGAGAACACCTGCTCTCCCATCTTGTGATCTCTAAGTAACCATGTCATCATGTGACCACTCGGTCTACACCCCCCCCACAGCCACATATCTTCCAGCCTCACTGATGTTCTATTTTCTTGGCCTTTCACCAACATTCTCACAAACATTCCCTCATCAATACCTCCTCTGAGACACAGACCTTTCTTCAGTTATGAAGAACAAAGAACAATACAACACAGGAAACAGGCCCTTTGGCCCTCCAAGCCTGTTCGCTCATTGGTCCAACTAGACCATTCTTCTGTATCCCTCCATTCCCAGTCTGCTCATGTGACTATCCAGATAAGTCATAAATGATGCCAGTGTGTCTGCCTCCACCACCCTGCTTGGCAGTGCATACCCGGCCCCCAGAACCCTCTGTGAAAAATACGTCCCTCTGATATCTAAGTTAAACCTCGCACCCCTCACCTTGAACCTGTGACCCCTTGTGTTTTTCACCTCCAACCTGGGAAAAAGCTTCCCACTGTTCACCCTATCCACACCCCTCATAATTTTATACACCTCTATTAGGTCGCCCCTCATCCTCCATCTTTCCAGGGAGAACAACCCCAGTTTACCCAATTTCTCCTCATAGCTAAGGCCCACCAAACCAGGCAACATCCTGGTAAACCTTCTCTGCACTCTCTCCAAAGCCTCCACGTCCTTCTGGTAGTGCGGCGACCAGAACTGGACGCAGTATTCCAAATGTGGCCTAAACAACGTTCTATACAGCTGTAACATCAAACATCAATTTTTATACTCTATACCCCATCCTATAAAGGCAAGCATGCCATATGCCTGCTTCACCACCTTCTCCACCTGTGCTGCCACCTTCAACGATCTGTGGACTTGCACATCCAGTTCCCTCTGTGCGTCTATCCTTGTTGGTTAGAAGCTCAGGGATGATCTAGTTGAATGGTAGTCCAGGCTGGAGAGACTGAATGGCCGATAGTGACTTTCCCTATTCCTATCCTCTTGTAAAACGTCCTAAAGCACTTGATAGAATGTAACACACAACCAGATACTAGCGCAGTGAACCAAAACCTGTTCCACTGCAGGTTTTTGAAAGGCAAATTTGAGGAGTGAGGAGCAGAGAGGCAGATGGAGGGAATTGAAAGCTCGAGGGCCCAGCGCTGGAGTGCGAAAATCAAGCAGTTCCTGTTCCTCTGTCGAGCCTCTCAGATGAACATGGACCTGAGTTTGTCAATGAGCCAGTTTGTGTGAGTCTGACTCACATTCCTCCCCTGAGCTACATGAAAAGATCTTAAGATATTTAATCTGGTTGTATGACCTGGACAAGGGAGGGAATATTCAGCTCCAATTCTACTCCTGACCACTTCTGTTGGAGTGTCTATTGTGTGTGAATTTCTGCAAACATGTGTCTGCCTGAAAACTCAATGTCTGGCTCATACCCTGGAGAGTGGTCCTGCGGAGGTCGCAGAACACTGGCAAAAACTGAGTTATGATGTGGGAATGCTGGCGTTGGACTGGCGTAAACACAGTAAAAAGTCTGACAACACCAGGTTTTAGTCCAACCGATTTATTTGATAATACTCACAAGCTTTCGAGGGGACTGCCTCTTCGTACCAGCAACATATAAAGAGACTGGTTTTTTTATTCATTCATGGGATGTGGGCATTGCTGGTTCAACCAGCTTTTATTGCCCATCCCTAACCACCCTTGAGAAGGTGGCGATGAGCTGCCTTCTCGAGCCCGCTGCAACCCGTGTGATGTAGGTACACCCACAGTGCTGTTAGGGAGGGAGTTCCAGAATTTTGACCCAGTGACCGTGAAGAAATGGTGATATATTTCCAAATCAGGATGGTGATTAGTTTGGAGGGGAACCTCTTGGGGTGTTGTTCCCAGTATTGGACACAGAGAGATGAAAGAGAAAGAGTTACAGAGAGGTGAAGAGACAGACAAGGAAAGTACAGATATTGTGACAAAAAACAGATAGAGGTACAGAGAAAGACACAATAAGACAAAGCAACACAGGGAAAGTGAAACAGAGAGAAACAGATTAACAGAGAGAATGAAACAGAAAGAGAGACTGGGAGACAGCAAAGAGAGCAACAGAGAGAGAGAGAGAGAAATTGAGAGTGAGAGAAACCAAGAGCAGGAGAGAGAAACAGAGCGAGAAACTGAGTGAAAGAAACAGAATAATATACAGAAGCTGTGTTAATCTCCATGGGGAATCACTAATTGATCTCCCAATGGAGCTCATTGAATACAGGTTCCCTTGGTAACCAGTAATGGCCTGCTCTGCTGGAACTCATCACCTAAGCCCTTTATAAGGCAGATATTGGGGAGGGTCTGCAGAGCTGTTGTCCTGGCTGGGACCTGTGTATCTATGCTATGAAGTATTGGCTTTGAGTTTGACAATAAACACCATTTCTTTCCTTCCTTGAAGCTCTTAGTTATTACATTGGCGACGAGGAACAAGGAAAGTTTCAGATAACCTTGTCTTTCAGTGAAGCCGGTAGGACAGTAACGGGGAGATATTGACAATGTCGCTGTTTGGGAAACTGGGACCATGTGATGCGGGTGTGGAGGATTGGGCCCAGTACACTGAACAAATTTCTTCCCAGCAAATAGGATAGAAGGGGACAAGCAGCAGGAAGTCATCTTCCTGACCATTTGTGGGGTTCCCAACTTCCAGCCTCAGAAAGAGTTCAATCTTCCTGGCAGCTCCAAATTCAAAATCCTTTAATGAACTGATAGATTTGGTAATGAATCACTATCACCCCAAACAGTCTGTTATGTCGCTGCGCTACAGGTTTCACACGGCCAATAGACTGTCTGAGAAACCAGTTACTGAATTCTTAACCAGACACTGAGTATGGGCCAGCACTCCCGAAACTGTTAAGGGATCAATTAGTATGCAAAATTAATAATATTGTGACTCAAGGAAATCTATTGATTGAGCCAAATCTGGACCTCAAGAAAGCCAAAAATGTGGAGAAAGGGGCACAGGAGGTTCCGGGCTCCATAGAGGGTACCGCCCTCAGCCTTGGGTGACCCCCATAATCACAGAACCACATCTCCTGCAGATAGCACTCGTATCTCCCATTTGGTGCCGAGAGGGTGATTAGAGTCGGTGGTCAGAAATTCCAGATCTAGACGGGAAGTATGTCCACAATATAGTTAGGAGTGAGCAATGCTGTACTTGTAGTCATAGGGTCTGCTCCCAGACAAGGCTACTGAAACAGGCAAAGCTTGTACCAGGCCAAAGGGTGAAGCCACTTCAGGACATGGCTTTACAAATAAACCAGCTCAAGGATTAGGAATTGATGCAGCTAAATTGCATCACTGCATCCAAAGTGGCTCAAATCAAGATTAAACTCTAGGCAAACTTAAAGTTTATTTATTAGTGTCACTAACAGGCTTACATTAACATTGCAATGAAGTTACTGTGAAAATCCCCTCATCGCCACACTCCGGCGCCTGTGTGGGTACTCTAAGGGAGAATTTAGCACGGCCAATCCACCTAACCAGCATGTCTTTGGACTGTGGGAGGAAACCGGAGCACCCGGAGGAAACCCATGCAGACACAGGGAGAATGTGAGACTCCACACAGACAGTGACCCAAGCCAGGAATTGAACCCAGATCCCTGGAGCTGTGAGGCAGCAGTGCTAACCACTGTGCCACCGTGCCACCTTCCGGACACGGAGGTAGACACAGGTGCTGCTGTATCTATTATTGGGGGCCAAACCTTTAGGTGATTCCAATTGGGCGTCTTGTCTTTAAGTCTATGGGACACCAAGACTAGATTGACCACATACGCTGGGGAGTCCTTACATATTGTTGGAGCCTCTGTAACATCAGTTACACATGGGCATTGTGTCATTTTTCAAAGGGTGGTGGAGAGCATCCTTCAAAGAGTACTCAGAGTTGCAGTCTAACTGGATGATATTTCAATTTCAGGATCGACTGTAAAGGAACATTTTGAGAGTTTGGAGATTTTACAGCATTTTCCTGAGGCTGATGTCAGGCTAAAAAGGGAAAGATGTGTGTTCCAGGTCGATGAAATGATGTATCTTGGGTACAGGGTCGACAAGGATGGTCTACATCCTTTTGAAGTGAAGGTGAAGGCCGTAGAAGGGGCTCTCATAAATTACTTTGGGAAATGCATTCTGAACTTGGCGACCCTACCGTGTTCTGCTTAAAAAATAATCAGGAATGGTCATGGCAAATGCCACAAGAGAAAACCTTTACGAGTGTCAAACAGCAATTGCTGTCAAGACACGTATTAGCCTATTACAACCCCGAGACCACTCATTGTAACCTGTGATGCCTCCTCCAATGGGATAGGAGCAGTATTGTTGCACTGTTTGGATGATGGGGCAGATCATTTAATCATGTATACATCACGAATCTTAGCAAATGCAGAAATGAAGTATCTCCAGATCGAGAAAGAAAGTTTGGCCATTTATTCGCAGTGAAAATGTTCCACCGATATGTCTACGGTCAGCATTTCACCATAGTAACCAACCACAAACCTCTGTTCGGCTTCTTCAAGGAAGACAAGGCAATTCCTCCCACCAGATCCAGCTCTGGGGCCAATGAATATACCCTAGACCATCGTCCAGGGAGACAGGTCATCAACGCGGATGCCTTGAGCTGCCTCCACTCCTCACCAGCTTGCCCTCACCTCTGAAGATGGATGAAGTCATCATGACTTTGAACTTGATGGATGCTCTGCCAGTATCCCCAAATTTAGACTTGGATCCCATGTTGACAAAGCTATGTCATATTGTCCCAAATGGTGGATCACGGGGGTACTTTTTCGAGGATCTAAAACCTTGGGCATTGCAGGAAATTGTGTCTGGTGGCCTGGAATAGCCAAGGACATTGAAAACCTGGTCGAGCAGTGCAAAACCTGCCAGGAAAATCAGAAAGTTTGCAGGAAGAGTCTGCAGAAGTGTTGTCCCATTTGGGACTTGTGTACGTACGCCATGGAGTAGTGTCTTTATTTTGTGTTTAACAGTAAATAACGTTCCTTTCCAGTCCAGCTTCCTGAGTCATTCCAGAGACAGAGAGAGAGAGAGAGAGCAACTGAGAGTGAGGGAGAGAGAAACAAACAGTGTGAGAGAACTAAAAGTCTGAAAGAGAAACAAAGAAGAATAGAGAGAGATAAACAGAATGAGAGAGAAGCAGAGAACAAGAGAGAGGCAGACAGTGAGAGAGAAGCTGGGACACGCAGAGTGAAGCCGAGTGAGAGGAACACTATGGAGGGAGACGGAGAAAGGACTTTTATGTTGCTTGTGTTGAATGAAGTCCAGAAAGTGGGGGAGGGGTGGTGGTTACTGTTACTGCATCTCTGCAAGATCCCAAGTTTCTAAATCACTGAAACAGCTGGATTCAGGATCAATTGGAAAAGTATAGGAGCTGGGAAAAATCAGTGATTGTGACAGGAAAATCTCCTGAACCCACCGATAGAAATAATCTTTATTTTAGGACAAAGCTTTAGCACTGAATGAAACTGCCTGTCAGAGACTGGGATATATTTAGCAGAAACTTCCCAGCCAAGTATAGGCAGCCCTGGGGAAAGGAATTGGAAAAAAAGACAGGGATGGAGCTGAAGTCAAATAGAAGAGAGAGACGCACGGCATGGCCAGAGTTGGTGAATGCCGATAGGAAGACGGAATTGAAACAGAGACACCAACAACTTGGGTTCAGCTCTGAGTCAGAGCCTGATGGAACACTCAACGAAATAACTGACTCCCAACACAAGAACTTGGATTATCTGTCAATCAAACAGGGATCCTACCAGGCTCTCCATCTTACTGCTCAGCAGCAGATGACTGTATAGAATCACATAACCTTAAACAAAGTAATTGTGGGTGGCACGGTGACACAGTGGTTAGCACTGCTGCCTCACAGCGCCAGGGACTTTGGTTCAATTCTCGGCTTGGGTCACTGTCTGTGCGGAGTTTGCATGTTCTCCAAGTCTGCGTGGGTTTCCTTTGGGTGCTCCGGTTTCCTCCCTCAGTTGGAAAAGATGTGCTGGTTAGGTACATTGGCCATGCTTAATTCTCCCTGAGTGTATCCAAACAGCTGTAGGAGTGTGGCAACTAGGGAATTTTTATAGTAACTTCATTGCAGTGTTAATGTAAGCCTACTTGTGACACTAATAAATAAACTTAAACACTTAACTTTACAAATGGGGGCAAGGAACCACTGTTCATGAATCTGAGAATTACAGATCCCAGGATGTGTGTAAAACAGAGCCAGACACATCTAGCCATATCTGTGACTTGTCTCAGACTCCTGAGTTACTCAGTGGCATGAGCAGTTCCTAATCACCAGTACTGGCGTGGAAAACCACAGCGTATCAGCTGGTTAGTCTCTCAATAATGAACAGATTGACTTGGGAGAAGATACAGATGTTGGAGAGGATGCAGATGTTGGGAAGATGTTGATGTTGAGGAGAAGGCTGATATTAGAGAGTATCTAGAAGCAAGAGGAGGCCATTTGGCCCTTCGAGCCTGCTCCGCCATTCATTGTGATCGTGGCTGATCGTCAAATTCAATATCCTGATTCCCTCCTTCCTTCCTTATCCCTTGATCCCTCCTTTAGCCCCAAGTGCTATATCTAATTTCTTCTTGAAATCAGACAACATTTTGCTCTCAACTACTTTCTGTGGGAGTGAATTCCATACATTCACCACCCTCGGGGTGAAGAAATTTCTCACCTCAGTTCTAAAACGTTTACTCCTCATTCTCAAACTATGACCCCTAGTTCTGGACTCCCTGACCATTGGGAACATTCTTTCTGAATCTACCCTGTCTAACTCTGTGAGAATTTTATAAGTTTTTTTAAGATCCCTCTCTCACTCTTCTAAACTCCAATGAATATAATCCTAACTGACTTTGTCTCTCCTCATCTTTCAGACTTGCCATCACAGGCATCAGCTTGGTAAATTTTCGCTGTACTCCCTCTATCGCAAGGACATCCTCCCTCAGATAAGGACACCAAAACCACACAATATTCCAGGTGTGGACTCACCAACGCCTAATACAATTGCAGCAAAACATCTGTATCCCTATACTCAAGGCCAACATACTGTTTGCCTTCTTTACTGCCTGCTGTACCTGCATGCTTACTTTCAGCAACTGATGTATGAGGACTCCAAGGCATCATTGAGTATCCACCTCTCTCAATTTACACCCATTCAAGTATTAATCTATCTTCCTATTATTGCTACCAAAGTGGATAACCTCACATTTATCCACATTATATTGCACCTGCCATGCAGATGCCCACACACTGTGTCCAAATCACGCTGAAACATCTCTGTATCCTCCTCACAGCTCACCCTCCCACCCAACTTTGTATAATCGGCAAAGTTGGAGATAATACATTCAGTTCCCTCTTCCAAATCATTAATATATAATGTGAACAGTTGGGATCCTGGGTCAGATCCCTGCAGAACCCTACCAGTCACTGACTGCCAATCAGAAAAAGACCTATTTATGCCAGCTCTTTGCTTCCTATCTGCTAACCAGCTTTCTATCCATCTCAAGACATTACCTTCAATCCCATGTGCTTTAACTTTACATAGTAGTCTGTTATGTGAGACCTTGTTGAAAGCCTTCTGAAAGCCTAAATAAACCACGTCCACTGGTTCTCCTCGGTCAACCTTACTGATTATGTCCTCAAAGAATTCCATTGGGGTGCTGTGCTGAGACTGAGGGAGCTGTGCTGGGATTTGGGAAACTGTGCTGGGATTGGGGGAGCTGGGATTGGAGAATTGTCCTAGGATTGGGGAGCTGAGGTGGGATTGGGGGAGTTGGGATTGGCGAACTGTGCTGGGATTGAGAAACTGGGATTGGGGAGCCGTGCTGGGATTGGGGAACTGTGCTGGGATTAGGGAGCCGTGCTGAGATCGGGGATCTGTGATGGAATTGAGGAGTTGTGCTGGGATTGGGGAGCTGAGATTGGGGATCTGTGATGGGATAGGGGAGCTTTGCTGGGATTGGGGAGCTGGGATTGGGGAACTGTGCTGGGATGGGGGAGGTTGGGGTTTGGGGGTTGGGGTTTGGGAGCTGGGATTGGGGAACTGTGCTGGGATTGGGGAACTGGGATTGGGGATCTGTGCTAGGATTGGGGGACTGGGATTGGGTAGCTGAGCTGAGATAGGGGAGATGTGCTGGGATTGGGGAGCTGTGCTGGGATTAGGGAATTGTGCTGGGACTGGGGAACTGTGCTGGGATTGAGGAATTGTCCTGGGATTGGGGAGCTGGGATTGGGGAACTGTGCTGGGATTGGGGAACTGTGCTGGGATTGGAGAACTGTGCTGTGATTGGGGAACTGTGCTGGGATTGGAGAACTGTGTTGGGATTGGGGAACTGTGTTGGGATTGGGGAACTGTGTTGGGATTGGGGAACTGTGCTGGGATTGGAGAACTGTGCTGTGATTGGGGAACTGTGCTGTGATTGGGGAACTGTGCTGGGATTGGGGAACTGTGTTGGGATTGGGGAACTGTGTTGGGATTGGGGAACTGTGCTGTGATTGGGGAACTGTGCTGGGATTGGGGAACTGTGTTGGGATTGGGGAACTGTGCTGGGATTGGAGAACTGTGCTGTGATTGGGGAACTGTGCTGGGATTGGGGAACTGTGTTGGGATTGGGGAACTGTGTTGGGATTGGGGAACTGTGCTGGGATTGGGGAACTGTGTTGGGATTGGGGAACTGTGTTGGGATTGGGGAACTGTGCTGTGATTGGGGAACTGTGCTGTGATTGGGGAACTGTGCTGGGATTGGGGAACTGTGTTGGGATTGGGGAACTGTGTTGGGATTGGGGAACTGTGCTGGGATTGGGGAACTGTGCTGGGATTGGGGAACTGTGTTGGGATTGGGGAACTGTGCTGGGATTGGGGAATTGTGCTGTGATTGAGGAATTGTGCTGGGATTGGGGAATTGTGCTGTGATTGAGGAATTGTGCTGGGATTGGGGGAGCTAAAATTGGGGTGCTGTGCTGGGATTGAGGAACTGCTGGGTTTGATGCGTTGTTTGATTGGGACGAATTGAAGCTCGGGGTTATTTGTTGTGGTGTCAGGCTGTGTGTAGCTTGGGATGGGCACAGGCAGGAGGATCAGTGTTCCTGGCTGCCTCACCGGCTGCTCCAGCCTCTCCTGTGTCTCTGGAATGTTGAACAGGGCGATTGGGTGATTAACGAGTTAATCTTTAGCAGCAGCTTCAGGCTGGGGACTTTTAATGTGAAGTGGATGATTTGGAAAAAGGGAGCAGACTGGCCCAAACACTCAGCAGCACAATGATGCCAACCCAGGGAAAATATTCCGAATAAAACGAGGGAGAAAGCGGGAGATTGTTGATTGGTGATCCAAAGGGAGGGGGTTCAGTCTGCTCCCAAATAGACAGAGTAAACATGTTCCTCACCACTGCTGGCTGGCACAACATTTAAATAGGAGAAATTGGGGAAAGAGGGAGCACTGGGAAAGCTGCTGGGAACTCATTTTCCCAATCCCGGATCCTGGCTCTCTGCCTTTCTCCCACAAGATCTTCCCTGACTGCCCGGGCCTCTCCTTTGTTACAATCAGTCTGGATCTCGCTGCCATGAATGTGAATCCCAGTTCGATGCACACAGGCAGGACTGGGTGGGGGGGTGAGGGTGTAGAGCAGGAATTGTATTTAACCCCCAGCCTCTTGTCTGTCTGGGGGTGGAGGATGAGAGAGATATCAGTCAGTCTTCCTGATTGTCATCCACTGACCCCTGCTGGAAAACAAGCCCAGGTGCAGAATGACTTCTCTCTTTCACACCTCCGCTATTCCCACCTCCTACACAGTGCCAGCCCCAAGGATCTTCCTTTACATCTAAACCACTGCTCCCACTTTCCCTTGGACAATCTGTAACCATTTACCCCTCCTCCGCACCCATCCTTTGTTGATGGATTTGCTCCATTATCATCTCCTCCTGCCTTGCTGCCATTAACGTTTTAGCGATTTAATCACTCCTGCCCTGCACTCCATCAAAAATCTTCCTCCTGCTTCTGTCTCCCTTTCTCCCGGGTGCTGGAATTGAGCAGAAATTTCCTCCAAATAAATATTGGAAAAACTGAAGCCACTGCCTTTCTCGTTTCTCACCTTTCCCCCTCACCCCTCCTCCCTCACCCCTCCTCCCTCCCCCACTCCTCCCTCCCCCTCTCCATCCCCTCTCCTCCCCCCTCTCCCTCCACCGCTCCATCCCTCCTTCCCCTGTCCCTCGCTCCTCCCTACCCCTCTCCCTCACTCCTCTCTCCCCCTCCGCCATGCCATCCTCCCTCTTCCCCACTCCCACCTCCCCCTCTCCATTCCTCCTTCTCCCTCTGCCTCCCCCTCTCCATCCCCCCTCTCTCTCCCCATTCCTCCCTCCCCCTCTCCATTCCCCTCCTGATCCCTTCATCACCCACTCCGTTTTCGAAAGACTGCAGTGACCTCGGTGTTGTTTCTGACCCCTGGGTTGAGCTTTATCCTGACCCTCCAATCCTCCATAATCCTCCAATTCCTCCATACAAACATCTGTTGCCAACCCCACCTCAGCTCATCGACTGCGGAAACCCTCGTCAATGCTCGAGTGACTTCCAGGGTTGACTATTCCAATCCCTCCTGGCTGACTTCCCACCTTCTACACTCCACCAAAGGCTTTTGATTGGAGCGAGGCCAGAGAGATAAAAAGACCTGCATTTATATAGCACCCTTCATCACTCAGGGTGTCCTATCAAAAAGTTAGAGCGCACAAGGGGCCATTTGGCCCATCTTGACCATGCCAGCCTGAGGACACGTAGGTAGCCTTTTCTAATCCCATCTTCCTGTGCCTGACCCATAGCCCTGTAGCTTATAGCACTTAAGGTGCAGGTCCAGGTACTTTTTAGAAGAGTTTAGGGTCTCTGTCTCCACCACCAACTCGGGGAACAATTCCAGATGCCCAATGCCCTCCATGTAAAAAAATTCTTCCTCATATCCCTTCCACACCTACTGCCACTTACCTTAATAGAAACATAGAAGGTAGGAGCAGGAAGAGGCCATTTGGCCCTTCGAGCCTGCTCTGTCATTCATCACAGTCATGGTTGATCATCCAACTCAATAGTCTAATCCTTTTTTTCCCCACACCTTTGATCCCATTCACCCCAAGTGCTATATGCAGCTGCCTCTTGAATACATTCAATGTTTGGTATCAACTACTCCCTGTGGTAATGAATTCCACAGCTCACCACTCCTTGGGTGAAGAAATGTCTCCTTATCTCTGTCCTAAATGGTCTACCCTGATCCTCAGACTGTGACCCCTGGTTCTGGACTCCCACACCATCGGGAACATCCTCCTTGTATCTACCCTTTCTAGTCCTGTTAGAATTTTCCGAGATAGATTCTTCATTCAGAGAGTGATTGGGTTGTGGAATGCACTACCTGCTGTGATAGTGAAGTCAGACAGTTTAGGAACTTTCAAACAGTTATTGGATAGGCACATGGAACACACCAGAATGATAGGGAGTGGGATAGCTTGATCTTGGGTTCGGATTTCGCTTGGCACAACATTGAGGGCCGAAGGGCCTGCACTGTGCTGTACTGTTCTATGTTTCTATGTTCTAATTTTATGTCTCTATGAAATCCCCCTTCATTCGTCTGAACTTCAGTGAAAACAATCCTAACCTAGTCAATCTCTCCTCATATACCAGTCCTACCATCCCCAGAGTCTTGAATCTGTACCCTGTGTTCTAGAATTCTCCACCAAGGGAAACAATTTTATCCTGCCCACTCTATCTCTTCCTCTCATAATTTTGTACACCTCTATCAAATCACCCCTCAGCCTTCTTTGTTCCAAGGAAAATAACCCCAACCTCTCCAATCTCTCTTCGTAGTTACATTTTTCTAGCCCTGGCAACATTCTTGGAAACCTCCTGTGTACTCCCTCCAGAGCGATTACTTCCTTCCTGTAATACGGTGACTGGAACTGAACACAATACTCCAGTTGTGGCCTCACCAGTGTTTTACACAGTTCCAGTGAGGTACTTCAGAACTGTAATCTCTGCTGTAACTTAGGGCACATGGCAATATGCACTCAGCAAGATCGCACAAAGACAATGAGATAATGAGAGTCTGTTTTAATGTTGATGGGTTTTGAGGGGAGAGTTAGGTAATTGGAGAAATGGATTTTGAAAGAATGACTGTCCTTTAGAAGAGTTCGGAGCTGATGAGAACAAAGGGGAAGATCTGAATCCTGTTGAATAGAAGATCACATCTTGTGTTAATTGCAATTTCCCCAGATGGACAGAGTGCTGCCTCCATCCTTGACTGTAGTTCTGGCTATCAGACACCAACACTGGGTTAAATCCTCTTTAATTATTGGAAAACATATAATTAACATCAAAGATCACAAAGGAAATGCTCTCTGATCCTATCCCTACACTTTAATCATTGGCTCCTGCCAATGGCTCCAATTCTTGCATCAAGAATTAAACAGAGTGAATTAATTCAGGGGCTGAGACAGCAAGACACACTTTGAACTTTCTATGGTTTTTCTTTTTACTGATATATTTCCATTTATTTGAAATGTTTCTGTCAGTGAACGGGAAGAGTTGCCCATTTCTCTGAACATTATCCTGTCTCCCACTCTCCCACATGTCATTGGACAATATCCTTCAGATCTCCAAACATCCGGAGCTGTCATCTTTCACTCTCTCAGCCACTCTGAATCAGGGACTGCAGCAGTTAAAGAAGGCAGCTCACCACCACCTTCTCGAGGGCAACTAGAAATGGGCTGTGAATGCTGGCCCAGTCAGTGAGGTCCCACGTCCCATAAGCATCAGGTCGGTGAGACACCAGCAAATACAACAGAGTCAAAATCATGTACATGAAAACTGAATCACATACATAAGAACACAAGAAATAGAAGCAGGAATGGCCCTTCACGCCTGCCCTGCCATTCAATATGATCAAGGCCGATCTGTGCTAGCCACTGCTCCTTTCTGTGCCATTCCCCATCACCCTCCATTCCTCGATCTATCAAATATTTATCCGCTTCCACTTTCAATACTGCTAATGATCCAACCTCCACCACCCTTTGGGGTGGAGAATTCCAGACTACGCATCTCAGTTTTCAATGGCTGCTCCTTTATGTACATCACATACTGAATCACATACATGAAAACCGAGTCATACACAAAATCTGAATCTCACGCGTGTCAGAGAATAATGACCATGGGTTTTGCATCAGTTCTCAGTAAGTAAGGTTCTACCAGTGTCCCAGATCAATGAATCCCCACAGTTCTGATTCTACCTTTGAGTCAATAACAGTCACTTTTTGTCTGTGCTCCCGAGACCATTCAGCCCACCACCCCCTTGCTGGCTCTTTGGAAGAGCTATCCGATTGTTCTACTCTGTTGGTCTTTCCCCACAGCTTGGCAAGGTTTCCTCTTTCGATATTTATCCAATTGTTTTTTGAAAGTTACTATTGAATCTCCCTGAGAATAACAACTCCATATGTGGAAAACATCCTCCCCTCAACCTGCGCTCTCTGGTGACTGATCTTTCAACCATAACCTCTCCTCCTTCACTCCACTAAAATCCCTTGTGATGTTCAACTCATTTATAAACCTCCTCTTATGGACAGCATGGTGGTACAGTGGTTAGCACCACTGTCTCACAGTGCCAGGAACCTGGGTTCAATTCTCAGCTTGGGTCACTATGTGGCATTTGCATGTTCTCCCCGTGTCTGCATGGGTTTCCTCCAGGTGCTCCGGTTTCCTCCCACAGTCTGAAAGATGTGCTGGTTAGGTGCATTAACCGAAACAGATCCTGGAGTGAGGCGACTAGGGGAATTTCATTAGTAACTTCATTGCAGTGTTAATGTAAGCCTTACTTGTGACAAATAAATAAACTTTCGTTTACTTTATCTCTAATTTACTAAACTCCTGTGTTGTAAATGAGAGAGGATGATAGGGTAACTGATGCGACACAAACCCCAGCGAATGTCTGGGTCTTATTGGGTCAAATGAATTTAGAAGAATAAGGAATGAAGATCAGACTGGGAGAGGGGTGATGCCGACAGACTTTTACCCACAGGACTCTGCATTACCCAGAATCAAAGAGCGATACTCCACTCCCTCCAGCAGAGGCACTGTTGCAGATGGGACAGGGAATCTTGGAGAATATTCAAAAATTTTGGGTATTCTCCAAATGATCCCTTGGCACCTGTGATGATGTGGGTTTGGGTGGGGCTGGGGAGACCTGAATAATTGCAGCAAACTTTTCCCACGCTTACCCCACCCCCAGCAATAAAATTAACTTGCCAAATTTCTTCCTAAAGTTTATTTATTAGTGTCACGAGTAGGCTTACATTAACATTGCAATGAAGTTACTGTGAAAATCCCCTCGTCGCCACATTCCGGTGCCTGTTCGGGTTCACAGAGGGAGAATTATAGCACGGCCAATCCACCTAACCAGCACATCTTTGCACTCTGGGAGGAAACAGGAGCACCCAGAGGAAACCCATGCAGACACGGGGAGAACATGCAAACTCCACACAGACTGGGAATTGAACCCGGGTCCCTGGTGATGTGAGGCAGCAGTACTAACCATTGTGTCACCGTGCTGCTCCTGTTTTGCAATTAGTGAATCAGAGTCCCCCCAAACCCCTCTGAATACCAATCAGAACAACTCTCAGGTTTCAGAAATTAATCTACATTTCTCTTCTTCCCCGGAGAGTGGTTAATTCCACACGTCCCCACATCCCACCCCACAGAGAGAGATTAGCTCACCTTCCTTCCCAGTCACTGGGTCTGAAATCCTCTGCAGCATCCTTACATCTTCCTCACATTTGACTTTGTTACTAAGCTGTGTGTCAGCAGTAAACATGGATGATACTTCACTCTCTCTGTAACTGGCTGACCCTCAGCACACTCCATCCACACTTCTGGAAAATGATCTGTTATAATCCTGCTTCTTGACCCTTTGGATCATTTTCCAAGCTCCTCAGAGTGTATCCCTAATCTATTGGAGGGGAATTCACTCCTATTGGCCCGTTACACAGCGATTGGGATGAGGCAGGAGTGGAAACATTTCAGAATTATATAAAAAAAATCAATGATTGCTTTGAGCCGAACTGAGGCTGCCTGAGAGTGCTCAGTGCGGAATATTAACCAGCTCAGAGGGTGAGCAGAATAGTTATGAGTGATGGGGGTTTGGATTGTACACAGATCAAACCATGGATCTCTGAAGATCCACTGCTTGTGCTCCCAAATCCCAAATCCGACAGGATCACACAGTCTCCCCACAGCCCCCCAATCTCACCAGCAGCAACTGAATGCAGGAAAAGGATTAGCCACAACAGAGAGAGACTGATCACAGTATGTAAGATGGCTCACAGTACACAGAGCTCCTGAAGGGCCGCAGGGAGGGAAGAATGAGAGATTTAACTGAGGGAGTGAGCGAGGGACGGAGAGTAACCCTTGGGGTGAATGGTTTAAGTCGAGGCCTGTGAATATTTCTCTGCTAATTTCTGCTGTTGAATGTGTTCATTGTCTGTGGTCCCCACTGAACGTGAAGCATGTAAACATGGAGCTAATGGGCTCCAGTGAACACATTCCATGTTGCACTGAGTGCATCAGGTTATGTCAGTATCCTCATTGTAGGGTAAGGGTTACTGCACACTGCCTGCTTTCTCTCACTGGCAGCCATACTCTGTCTATCTCACTCCATGCTCAGTTTAATGGAAGGTTGGGGTATCTGGCAGTAAGTACCCTGCAATATCTCCAATTTCTCTTCCAGCACCATGGTCTCCAGTGATCCAGAAAGTACCTAAACTTGGACTCTAAGCTATTTGCCACTGACATGTCCCCCTCCATCAGTGACTTCATCCAAACCCACAATACAATCCCTACAGTGCAGAAAGAGGCCATTCGGCCCATCGGCTCTGTGAAAGAGCATGTTACACGGGATCCCCCCCACTCTACCCTATCCCCAAAATCCTGCACATTTACCATGGCTAATCCACCTAATCTGCATATCACTATTATACAGACTGAGTTCACAGGTCTCAGACCCTGTTTCAGTGTGTCTCAGTTTGTCTCTAACAGTCTTGCAGTCATCTTGCTCCTTGCCCAGGAACTCGAATGGAGCCAGACTCCAAGTGAGAATAACAAAATGATTTGATTTGATTTGATTTGTTATTGTCACATGTATTAGTATCCATAAAAAGTATTGTTTCTTGTGTGCCATACAGACAAAGCATACCGTTCATAGAGAAGGGAAGGAGAGATTGCGATCATAGCTAGGGCGTAGAGCAAGATCAACTTAATGTCAGGTAGGTCCATTCAAAGCCTGATGGCAGCAGAGAAGAAGCTGTTCTTGAGCCGGTTGAAATGTGACCTCAGGCTTTTGTATCTTTTTCCCGATGGAAGAAGGTAGAAGAGAGAACGTCCGGGGTGTGTGGGGTTCTTAATTGTGCTGGCTGCTTTTTTGAGGTGGCGGAAGTGTAGACAGAATCAATGAATGGGAGACTGGTTTGACTGATCAACTGGGCTTCATTCATTACCCTTTTTAGTTCCTCGTGGTCTTGGGAAGAGCAGGAGTCATACCAAGGCATACGAAGCTGTGATACAATCAGAAAGAATACTTTCTATTGTGAATCTGTAAAAGTTGGTGAGAACCGTAGCTGACATGCCAAATTTCCTTCGTCTTCTGAGAAAGTAGAGGCATTGGTGGACTTTCTTAACAATAACATCAACATGGGGGGACCAGGACAGATTGTTGGTGATCTGGACACTTAAATACTTGAAGCTGTTAACCATTACTACTTCACCCCATTGATGTAGACTGGGATATGTCATTGACTATGTTTCCTGAAGTCGATGATAATCTCCTTTGTTGACATTGAGGGAGAGATTATTGTTGCCGCACCAGCTCGTCAGATTCTCGATCTCATTCCTGTACTCCGTCACATCATTGTTTGAGATCACACCCACTACGGTGGTGTCAGCAGCAAACTGGAAAATCGAATTGGAGGGGAATTTGACCACACAGTCATAGGTGTACAAGGAGTATAGGGAGGGGCTGAGGACACAGCCTTGTGGGGCACTGGTGTTGAGGGTGATCGTGGAGGAGGAGTTGTTGCCTATCCTTACTGATTGTGATCTGTGGGTTAGGAAGTTCAGGATCCAGTTGCAGAGGGAGGAGCCTAGCCCGAGCCCAAAGTTTGGAGGTGAGTTTCATAGGAGTAATGTGTTAAAGGCTGAGCTGTAGTCAATGAATAGAAGTCTGATATAAGTGTCTTTGTTATCTAGTTGTTTCAGGGTTCAGTGTAGGGCCAGGGAGATGGCATCTGTGTGGATCTATTTGTGGCGACAGGCGATTTGTAGTGGATCCAGGCAGCCTGGCAGCCGGAGCACAGATTCAGTCCCTCACCATTCCTTTGGAAGGAAATATTGTCCTTGGAGGAATTACATTGGATTCCAGATTTAAATTTCAATGAATGATTACACAAATGCGAGTTGCATTGACCAGAATCGTGATGGTTAAGGGGAGTTTGTATCAAAGTTTCGGGGGGATTGGACCAGGTGAATCAGGAGATAATATCGGGATGTTTGGGGGCCAGATCATTGGCAGAATATGAGAGCCAGACTTTCCTTGACTGAGGTTCGGGAATATTTAGTGCAAAAATGATAGAAGTTTCTGCTGCCTGAAGGGTGAGTGATGAGAGTTAATTTTCATCAAATCATAGAATCCCTACAGTGCAGAAAGAGACCATTCAGTCCATCAAGTCCGCACCGACCACAATCCCACCCAGGCCCTATCCCCATATCCCCAAGCATCTACCCTAGCTAGTCCCCCTGACACTAAGGGGCAATTTAACATCGTCAATCCAACTAACCCACACATCTTTGGACTGTGGGAGAAAACTAGAGCATGTAGACACGAGGAGAACGTGCAGACTCCACACAGACAGTGACCCAAGCCGGGAATCGAACCTGAGTCCCTGGCGCTGTGAGGCTGCTGTGCTAACTGCTGTGCCACCATGCTGCCCATATCTGAGATTAGCAGTTTTTGCCTCTTCAGAGGTGACCAGCCAAGTCAGATGGTGGTCTTAGCTCAGAGATCGGTGATGATCTTATTGAATGATAGGTCCAGCTGGAGGGGCTGAACGGCCTCCTCCTGTTCCGATATAAAGTTGTTGAATCTCTATCGTGCAGAAGGAGGCCATTCGTCCCATTGAGTGTGCACCAACTCTCTAACAGAACATCCCATCCAGGCCCTTCCCCCATAACTCATGTATCTACTCCACTAATCCCCCTAACCCACATATCATGGAACACTAAAGGTCAGTTTAACATGACCAATCCAGCTAAATATGTTTTTAGAATTCTGGCCAGTCGGATGGATTTACAAATATTTATTCCATAA
This sequence comes from Carcharhinus amblyrhynchos, assembly GCF_965287045.1. NCBI lineage: Eukaryota > Metazoa > Chordata > Chondrichthyes > Carcharhiniformes > Carcharhinidae > Carcharhinus > Carcharhinus amblyrhynchos. Next base: position 2,574,308 of record NC_137352.1, on the reverse strand, counting down.
TTTGGGCCAAGTTCACTCACTGTCCCACAATGCACTGCAGCCTGGAGTGGCAGCGACCCACCCCACTGAAAAACAAGGAATCAATCTGAGTTCAGTTTCTTTGACACAGAAAGGTTGATGGGCCGAATGTCCTCCCTCTGCGCTGCAGGGATTGTATGATCCAACACAGCATGGTACTGGAGAGTACGGGATCTCACTGACTCATTCCAGAGATATAGCAACAAACAGAGGAATTCAGACTGAGATTCAGTTCCATCCCACTCAGTGTTACCCACGCACTGTCTGATTGGTTAATCATTAATAGTTAGTCATCTTTTGTTCATGATCAGCTCAGCACTTTAAGTTTCCTTCACAAAACCCCACTTCTATTTCAAGATGTGGAAGAAAGAAATTAGGATTCCATCATAAACCCAAAATATTCCGAATATCTTCCACAGGCAGTGCAAAGTGTTTGAAGTGTAGGAGAAGCAACAATCAGTTTCAATGTTATAATCACAAAATAACCTGTTTTGGTAACTTCGGGGAGGCGATGGCTTAGTGATATTATCTTTAACATTTTTAATCCAGAAACTCAGCTAATATCCTGGGGACCCAGATTCGAATCGCACCATGGCAGATGATGGAATTTGAATGCAATAAAAGAAATCAGTAATTAAGAATTTACTGATGACCATGAAACCATTGTCGATTGTCGGAAAAACCCAACTGGTTCACGAATGTCCGTTTAGGGAAGGAAATCTGCCGTCCTTACCTGGTCTGGCCTACCTGTGACTCCAGGGCCACAGCAATGTGGTTAGCTCTCAACTACCCTCCAAGGGCAACTAGGGATGGGCAATAAATGCCGGCCCAGCCCAGCGATGCCCCGTATCCCACGACTGAATTATAAAACACTGAGGCAGAAATATTGCTCAGTACACCAGGGAGATAGTCCCAATTTTTGGAATGGTTCGAGTGGTAATGTGGCCCCTTTAAGGGAGCAATCCCGTGCGGATCAGATGATTGGGTCGGATCCTATGGAGAGGCAGCGTGGGAAGTTGAGTCAATCAGGAGTGAGGGTGTGTCCTGGGAGGGGGGAGGAACCTCAGTTGGATCCAGGGACAGGAGAGAGTAGATGATTATCACAGTTCATTCAGACCCTTATCTTATGGAGATTATTTATGGACAATAAATCATTCATTGTTGAAGCCACAATGAGTCACTTTTGATTTTACTAGTTTCATACGAGCTTTCACATCCACCTGAGAGAGCAGTCTAAATACATCAGCGCTGACCCTCTGACAGTGCAGCACTCCCTCAGCACTGACCCTCTGACAGTGTGGCACTCCCTCAGCACTGACTCTGATAGTGCGGCACTCCCTCAGCACTGACTCTCTGACAGTGCGGCACTCCCTCAGCACTGACTCTCTGACAGTGCGGCACTCCCTCAGCACTGACTCTCTGACAGTGCAGCACTCCCTCAGCACTGACTCTGATAGTGCGGCACTCCCTCAGCACTGACTCTGATAGTGCGGCACTCCCTCAGCACTGACTCTGATAGTGCGGCACTCCCTCAGCACTGACTCTCTGACAGTGCGGCACTCCCTCAGCACTGACTCTCTGACAGTGCGGCACTCCCTCAGCACTGACTCTCTGACAGTGCAGCACTCCCTCAGCACTGACTCTGATAGTGCGGCACTCCCTCAGCACTGACTCTCTGACAGTGCGGCACTCCCTCAGCACTGACTCTCTGACAGTGCGGCACTCCCTCAGCACTGACTCTCTGACAGTGCGGCACTCCCTCAGCACTGACTCTCTGACAGTGCAGCACTCCCTCAGCACTGACTCTGATAGTGCGGCACTCCCTCAGCACTGACTCTCTGACAGTGCAGCACTCCCTCAGCACTGACTCTGATAGTGCGGCACTCCCTCAGCACTGACTCTCTGACAGTGCGGCACTCCCTCAGCACTGACTCTGATAGTGCGGCACTCCCTCAGCACTGACTCTGACAGTGCGGCACTCCCTCAGCACTGACCCTCTGACAGTGTGGCACTCCCTCAGCACTGACTCTCTGACAGTGCGGCACTCCCTCAGCACTGACTCTCTGACAGTGCGGCACTCCCTCAGCACTGACCCTCTGATAGTGCGGCACTCCCTCAGCACTGACTCTGACAGTGCGGCACTCCCTCAGCACTGACCCTCTGACAGTGTGGCACTCCCTCAGCACTGACCCTCTGACAGTGCGGCACTCCCTCAGTACTGACCCTCTGACAGTGTGGCACTCCCTCAGCACTGACCCTCTGACAGTGCGGCACTCCCTCAGCACTGACTCTGACAGTGCGGCACTCCCTCAGTACTGACCCTCTGACAGTGCGGCACTCCCTCAGCACTGACCTTCTGACAGTGCAGCACTCCCTCAGCACTGACCTTCTGACAGTGCAGCACTCCCTCAGTACTGACCCTCTGACAGTGCAGCACTCCCTCAGCACTGACCTTCTGACAGTGCAGCACTCCCTCAGCACTGACCTTCTGACAGTGTGGCACTCCCTCAGCACTGACCCTTTGACAGTGCGGCACTCCCTCAGCACTGACCCTCTGACAGTGCGGCACTCCCTCAGCACTGACCTTCTGACAGTGCAGCACTCCCTCAGCACTGACCTTCTGACAGTGCGGCACTCCCTCAGCACTGACCTTCTGACAGTGCGGCACTCCCTCAGCACTGACCCTCTGACAGTGCGGCACTCCTTCAGCACTGACCCTCTGACAGTGCGGCACTCCCTCAGCACTGACCTTCTGACAGTGCAGCACTCCCTCAGCACTGACCTTCTGACAGTGCAGCACTCCCTCAGCACTGACCCTCTGACAGTGCGGCACTCCCTCAGCACCGACCCTCTGACAGTGCAGCACTCCCTCAGCACTGACCCTCTGACAGTGCGGCACTCCCTCAGTACTGACCCTCTGACAGTGCGGCACTCCCTCAGCACTGACCTTCTGACAGTGCAGCACTCCCTCAGCACTGACCCTCTGACAGTGCAGCACTCCCTCAGCACTGACCTTCTGACAGTGCAGCACTCCCTCAGCACTGACCCTCTGACAGTGCAGCACTCCCTCAGCACTGACCTTCTGACAGTGTGGCACTCCCTCAGCACTGACCCTTTGACAGTGCGGCACTCCCTCAGCACTGACCCTCTGACAGTGCAGCACTCCCTCAGCACTGACCTTCTGACAGTGCAGCACTCCCTCAGCACTGACCTTCTGACAGTGTGGCACTCCCTCAGCACTGACCTTCTGACAGTGCAGCACTCCCTCAGCACTGACCTTCTGACAGTGCGGCACTCCCTCAGCACTGACCCTTTGACAGTGCGGCACTCCCTCAGCACTGACCCTCTGACAGTGCGGCACTCCCTCAGCACTGACCTTCTGACAGTGCAGCACTCCCTCAGCACTGACCTTCTGACAGTGCGGCACTCCCTCAGCACTGACCTTCTGACAGTGCGGCACTCCCTCAGCACTGACCCTTTGACAGTGCGGCACTCCCTCAGCACTGACCCTTTGACAGTGCGGCACTCCCTCAGCACTGACCTTCTGACAGTGCGGCACTCCCTCAGCACTGACCCTTTGACAGTGCGGCACTCCCTCAGCACTGACCCTCTGACAGTGCGGCACTCCCTCAGCACTGACCTTCTGACAGTGCAGCACTCCCTCAGCACTGACCTTCTGACAGTGCGGCACTCCCTCAGCACTGACCTTCTGACAGTGCGGCACTCCCTCAGCACTGACCCTCTGACAGTGCGGCACTCCTTCAGCACTGACCCTCTGACAGTGCGGCACTCCCTCAGCACTGACCTTCTGACAGTGCAGCACTCCCTCAGCACTGACCTTCTGACAGTGCAGCACTCCCTCAGCACTGACCCTCTGACAGTGCGGCACTCCCTCAGCACCGACCCTCTGACAGTGCAGCACTCCCTCAGCACTGACCCTCTGACAGTGCGGCACTCCCTCAGTACTGACCCTCTGACAGTGCGGCACTCCCTCAGCACTGACCTTCTGACAGTGCAGCGCTCCCTCAGCACTGACCTTCTGACAGTGCGGCACTCCCTCAGCACTGACCCTCTGACAGTGCAGCACTCCCTCAGTACTGACCCTCTGACAGTGCAGCACTCCCTCAGCACTGACCTTCTGACAGTGCAGCACTCCCTCAGCACTGACCTTCTGACAGTGTGGCACTCCCTCAGCACTGACCCTTTGACAGTGCAGCACTCCCTCAGCACTGACCCTCTGACAGTGCGGCACTCCCTCAGCACTGACCTTCTGACAGTGCGGCACTCCCTCAGCACTGACCTTCTGACAGTGCGGCACTCCCTCAGCACTGACCCTCTGACAGTGCGGCACTCCTTCAGCACTGACCCTCTGACAGTGCGGCACTCCCTCAGCACTGACCTTCTGACAGTGCAGCACTCCCTCAGCACCGACCCTCTGACAGTGCGGCAGTTGATAATCTGCCTGTGTTTTGTGCAGAAACATTTGGAGTGAGACTTGTCCCACAATGCACTGACTGAGGGGCGAGAGTGTCAGATCCAATATCGAACCTGCCACAACCCTGCTCACTGGAGGAGGGAATAACAAGGGGGGAAACAGAGGTGAAAATGGGAAAGATCTGGAATTAAAATCTTTTGAGAATGATTTTAGGCTCTTCTCAACATCGGAGGGAAGATCCAATGAGCTAATTATCCATTAAACGTTTCCCTTATTCCCCACGTCCCACATGAACATTCCCCCCCCACTTTCAGGAACACAAACTGGGAATGGCAGTGCGGTGGGTGCGAGCTGTGAAGTGCAGGATTATAAATGGATCAGTGGATGATTAACTGCTGAGCAAAATATTGGTCCTGTCTCTGTATCCCGCCTCTTTGGCTGGCTTTTACTAATCTATTGCTCCCAATTACTGTCCCACTGCTCTGTACTGCCAACCCTGTGAATCTCAACACCAGCACTAATGAGCCACCAATAATTACAAGTCAAATATTTATGCATTGCGAAAATTACCAAAGAGTTGGGCGGAGGAATTAAAACGTGCGATAATTTGGTGTTTTTTTTGAATGGAATACTCTCGGCTGTGGTGGTTTTTAATGAGATGCAAGTGGCAAAGCCCCAGCATAGATGATGCAGCAGTTGCTTGGCAACTAATGGTTTCCCTGGCAACCATCAAGCGCAGGCTCGGTGGTGGTAAAGGAGCAATCTGACAGGTCACAGCGCCTGTTGAAAACCTGTCACACATCCCTGCTCCAGGAGAGGACCTGACGGCAGGCAGCGATTACAGGGAATGACACTGCTCCTCTCGCTCTCTCTCACTGATAACACACCTCTCCCTTCAGACACTCATTACTTATCCACAATTAACACTGAGGCCATTCAGCCCCTCAATACCAGGAGGGATGGTGGCGTAGTGGTATTGTCACTGGACTAGCAATCCAGAGACCCAGGGTAATGCTCGGGGGGACCTGGGTTCAAATCTTACCACAGCCGATGGTGCAACTTAAATTCAATAAAAATATGGAATTAAAAGTCTAATAATGACCCTGAAACCATTGTCAGAAAAACCCATCTGGTTCACTAATGTCCTTTAGGGAAGGAAATCTGCCTTGTTATCCTGTCTGGCCAAAATGTGACTTCAGACTCACAGCAATATAAAAGTCAAAGACAGTGGTGTGTCAGTGCTGACTCGATGGGCCAAATGGCCTCTTCTGCACTAATGATTCTATAAATGAAAAGTCACTGCAGTCCCAGATGACGATAGGCTGTGAGCGGCAGTGACATAACCTGAGGATCACCACACCTCAGGCGAGAGATACAGTTAAGAAGGCAGGGCCTTTATGAATAACCTCAGTTGGTACGGGAATTGAACCCACGGTATTGGTGCTGCTCTGTACCACTAACCAACTGTCCAGCCAACTGAGCTAAACTATGCCTCCCAATTTGTGCATCAATGTAAAAGATAAGGCTGAAGTTTTGACAGCGATCTTCAGCTGGAAGATCGAGCAGATGATCCGTCTCAGCCTCCCACAGAGGTCCCCGGCATCACAGATCTCAGTCTTCCACCAATTTGATTCACTCCACCTGATATCTAAAGTGGTTGAAGGCACTGGAGACTGCAAAGGCTCTGGGCCCTGACTGTCTCCCAGCGATAGTACTGAAGCTGTGCTCCAGGACATACTGTGTCCCTCGCCAAGCTGTTCCAGTACAGTTACCACACTGACACCATCTACAAGGCACAGGTCAGGAGTGTGATGGAATACTCCCCACTTGCCTGGATGGCTGCAGCTCCAACAACGCTCAAGAAGCTCGACACCATTCAGGACAAAGCAGGCCGCTTGATTGATTGTGGAAGGGACTAGCATTCACTCCCTCCACCACCAATGCACAGTAACAGCAGGGTGTACCATCTACAAGATGCACTGCAGGATCTCACCAATGTTCCTTAGACAGCATCTTCCAAATCCACGACAACTACCATCTAGAATGACAAGGGCAGCAGATTCCTGGGAACATCACCACCTGCAATTCCCCTCCAAGCCACTCACCATCCTGATTTGGAAATATATCGCCATTCCTTCACTGTCACTGGATCAAAATCCTGAAACTCCCTCCCTAACTGCACTGTGGATATACCTACACCACAGGAGCTACAGCAGTTCAAGAAGACAGTTCGCCACCATCTTCTCAAGAGCAGTTAGGGGTGGACAATAAATGTTGGCTTAGTCAGTGGCACCTACATTTCATAAACGAATAAAAGAAAAAAATGTTTATATCTGCCCTTGCCTAAGGAGCCTTGGTGAGTCCCTGCGGGGTAGGTGTGGGTAATTACCCAGGTATGTCCTGACGAATCTAACCTGGCCAATTACCATCCCATCACCTACCCTCCATCACCGGTACACACTCTTCCCTGCAGGGGCAAGAGAGCGGGAGAGATGGCTGTGTTGGTGATGTACCAGTGATAGTGTATCCCTTTACAGGCCCAGCTTGATCCTTCTCCAGTGTCTCCTCTTGGAGTTACCCCTGATCTTGTTGCCGGTTTTCATGCGGTTCCACTGTGGAATCGGCCAGTTCTGCTTTGTCTTCTTAGCGAGGAATCGCTTGATCCTGAAGGTTTGGTGGGATGGCATGGCCGTAGGAATCCACAGAGGGAGGAGGGATTCATTCCTCTAGTGGGGAGGAGGATCGCCCGTAGAGTGGCAGCGGACCCTGCCCCCCCCCCAAACCAGAGCTCCATCTGAGCCCCTCCTCCTCCCCCTCAATCAGAGATCTATCTGAGCCCCCTCCTCCTCCCCCTCAATCAGAGATCCATCTGAGCCCCCTCCTCCTCCCCCCTCAATCAGAGATCTATCTGAGCCCCCTCCTCCTCCCCCCTCAATCAGAGATCCATCTGAGCCCCCTCCTCCTCCCCCCTCAATCAGAGATCCATCTGAGCCCCCTCCTCCTCCCCCCTCAATCAGAGATCTATCTGAGCCCCTCCTCCCTCCCCCCCATTAGAGATCTATCTGAGCCCCCTCCTCCCCCCCCAACCAGAGATCCATCTGAGCCCCCTCCTCCTCCCCCCCAATCAGAGATCTATCTGAGCGCCCTCCTCCTCCCCCCCCATTAGAGATCCATCTGAGCCCCCTCCTCCTCCCCCCCAATCAGAGATCTATCTGAGGCGCCCTCCTCCTCCCCCCCATTAGAGATCCATCTGAGCCCCCTCCTCCTCCCCCCCCATTAGAGATCCATCTGAGCCCCCTCTCCTCCCCCCTCAATCAGAGATCTATCTGAGCCCCTCCTCCTCCCCCTCAATCAGAGATCCATCTGAGCCCCCTCCTCCTCCCCCCTCAATCAGAGATCCATCTGAGACCCTCCTCCTCCCCCCCATTAGAGATCCATCTGAGCCCCCTCCTCCTCCCCCCTCAATCAGAGATCTATCTGAGCCCCTCCTCCTCCCCCTCAATCAGAGATCCATCTGAGCCCCTCCTCCTCCCCCCTCAATCAGAGATCCATCTGAGCCCCCTCCTCCTCCCCCCTCAATCAGAGATCTATCTGAGCCCCCCTCCTCCCCACCCCATTAGAGATCTATCTGAGTCCCCCTCCTCCTCCCCCCCCATTAGAGATCTATCTGAGACCCCTCCTCCTCCCCCCGCATTAGAGATCTATCTGAGCCCCCTCTCCTCCCCCCCATTAGAGATCTATCTGAGACCCCTCCTCCCCCCCCATTAGAGATCTATCTGAGCCCCCTCCTCCCCCCCCATTAGAGATCTATCTGAGCCCCCTCCTCCCCCCCATTAGAGATCTATCTGAGCCCCCTCCTCCTCCCCCCATTAGAGATCTATCTGAGCCCCATCCTCCCCCCCCATTAGAGATCTATCTGAGCCCCCTCCTCCCCCCCCATTAGAGATCTATCTGAGCCCCCTCCTCCTCCCCCCCCATTAGAGATCTATCTGAGCCCCATCCTCCCCCCCCATTAGAGATCTATCTGAGCCCCCTCTCCCCCCCCCCGTTAGAGATCTATCTGAGCCCCCTCCTCCTCCCCCCAATCAGAGATCTATCTGAGCCCCCTCCTCCTCCCCCCCATTAGAGATCTATCTGAGACCCCTCTCCTCCCCCCCCATTAGAGATCTATCTGAGCCCCTCCTCCTCCCCCCCCCATAGAGATCTATCTGAGACCCCTCCTCCCCCCCATTAGAGATCTATCTGAGCCCCTCCTCCCCCCATTAGAGATCTATCTGAGCCCCCTCCTCCCCCCCCCATTAGAGATCTATCTGAGCCCCCTCCTCCCCCCCCATTAGAGATCTATCTGAGCCCCCTCCTCCTCCCCCCCCATTAGAGATCTATCTGAGACCCCTCCTCCTCCCCCCCATTAGAGATCTATCTGAGACCCCTCCTCCTCCCCCCCATTAGAGATCTATCTGAGCCCCCTCCTCCCCCCCATTAGAGATCTATCTGAGACCCCTCCTCCTCCCCCCCATTAGAGATCTATCTGAGACCCCTCCTCCTCCCCCCATTAGAGATCTATCTGAGCCCCTCCTCCTCCCCCCCATTAGAGATCTATCTGAGACCCCTCCTCCTCCCCCCCATTAGAGATCTATCTGAGCCCCCTCCTCCCCCCCCCATTAGAGATCTATCTGAGCCCCCTCCTCCCCCCCCATGAGATCTATCTGAGACCCCTCCTCCTCCCCCCCATTAGAGATCTATCTGAGCCCCCTCCTCCTCCCCCCCCCCCCATTAGAGATCTATCTGAGCCCCCTCCTCTCCCCCCCCATTAGAGATCTATCTGAGCCCCCCTCCTCCCCCCCCATTAGAGATCTATCTGAGCCCCTCCTCCTCCCCCCCATTAGAGATCTATCTGAGACCCCTCCTTCCCGGCGGATCCAGTGAACGGTGCGAAACCCGGTCACTTTAGCTGTGGCTCCAAGTCTGTGGCCGGAGGATGCTGCAGGCTCTCGAAGGACTGAAGATGGCCGAGAAGGATAGTGGAGGGAGACCAGCAATCGAGGTAGGTTGGGGATGTGCTCAACCGAGGCGGGCCTGCCTCCTGAGGGGGTTCAATACTGGGGGATGGGGTCTGCTGGGGGGTCCTGCCTCCTGGGGGTCTCAATCCCAGGGGAGGGGGTCTGCCGGGGAGGGGGCCTGCCTCCCAGGGGGGTCCAATACAGGGGGAGGGGGCGTGCTGGGCGGGGGGTTCTGATCTGGGGTGGGTGGGGGGCTGCCAGGGTGGTTAGTGGGTGGGGGCTACAAAGGCTGGTGGAGGAGGACGGGCTTCGGACTCCCCTGCAGAATAGGAAACAGCTTTGGATTTTTTATTTTACAGGTTGCTTACAGCACGGATCCGGAGTGGACCTGAAGACAGTGAGATGGGGTTTAGTGGTTGAGTTGGGCGCACGGTTCATTAAATCGATTTAAATACTTGCTAATGCATTTAAATCATCGGGCCGTCTGACTCAGGCGGGACCAGATCCCCGTTCAAATCCGCTGGCGGTAAAGTCGCGATCTGCTCGGATTCGGGTGCAGATCACGTTAAAGGCCCAACACTCGAATTTACCGTGATATCGGGTGCGAGGTTTTGGTAAAATCGGGCCCCTTTATGTTTTTGTTTCAGATTCCAGCATCCGCAGTATTTTATAAAGTAGGGGGGGTCATGGTCCAGTTGTGTAGGGCACTGGTGAAACTGCGTTGGTGTGTTGTACACAGTACTGGAGAAGGTTTACCAGACTAATCCCTGGTATGAGTGGGGAAGGAAGATAGCACAGGCTGGCTTATACCCACTGGAATTCACAACGGTAAGAGGAAACTTATCGAGATATACAAGATGCTGAGAGATCTGACAGGGTGGATGTGCAAAAGATGCTTCCTCTGTGGGAGAATCGAGAACTAGGGATCACTGTTTAAAAATAAGGGGTTGCCCATTTAAAATGGAGATGAGGAGAATTTTTTTCTCTCTGAAGGTTGTGAGTTTCTGGAACTTTCTTTCTAATGAGGCAGTGGAAGCAGAGGCTTTGAATATTTTGGAGGCAGCAGTGGATGCATCGTTGATTAACACGGGCGGGGGGTTTGGGAGGTTATTGGGGGGTGGGGAGGTTATTTGGGGGGGTGGGAGGTTATTGGGGGGGTGGGAAGTCATTGGGGGTGTTGGGAGGTTATGGGGGGTTGGGGGGTTATTGGGGGGTGGGGGGTTATGGGGGGGTGGGAGGTTATTGGGGGGGTTGGGAGGTTATTGGGGGTGGGAGGTTATTGGGGGGTTGGGAGGTTATTGGGGGGGTGGGAGGTTATTGGGGGGTTGGGAGGTTATTGGGGGGGTTGGGAGGTTATGGGGGGGTGTGGGAGGTTATTGGGGGGTTGGGAGGTTATGGGGGGTTGGGAGGTTATTGGGGGGTTGGGAGGTTATTGGGGGGTTGGGAGGTTATTGGGGGGGTGTGGGGGTTTATTGGGGGGTTGGGAGGTTATTGGGGGTTGGGAGGTTATGGGGGGGTGTGGGGTACAGTCAGAGCAGCTATGATCTTCTGGAGGAGGGACTGAATGACCTGATTGGGACATTGACCTGTCCTCCCCAATCCTCAAACAGCATCTCCTAAACTGATGATTGTTCCTTCTGGGATCTTGCTGTGTATTACTGAGTTGCTGTATTTCGTACATTAACAATGATTAAACTTCAGATGCTTTCAGACATTCTGAGGCCTGACCCTGAGGCTGGAAAAGGCACTTTAGAAATGGAAATGTCTTTAAGTGGGAGATATTGCAGTCAGTCCCGGATTGTTTGTGTAAGTATCAGATCTGTTTTATATTCAGGTGTGATTTGCTGGCGTAATGGCAGCCCTTTGTTCTCTGGAGCTCTGCCTCTTCCTTGAGGAATGCAGTCCGACCAGTTTCCGCTTTAGTTTCTGCTCCATTCTCAACATCAGCCAGAAAACATCCCAGAGCCTCCAGCAGCTCACACCCAGTGCTGGAATCTCACTGGAAGACACAGAGCAACATGACTCACCTTCACCCTCTCCTAACCTGCTCCCATTCTCTCTCCGTCAACCCCAAAACACACCCTAACCTGAGAACATAACAGCATAGGATAAAGAATAGGCCACCTGGCCCCCTCGAGCCTGCTCCGCCATTCAGTAAGATCATGGCTGATCATTTTGTGGACTCAGCTCCACTTACCCCAGCCCGCTCACCATAACCCTTAACTCCTTTACTGTTCAAAAATCTATCTATCCTCGCCTTAAAAATATTCAACAAGGTCTCAACTGCTTCACTGGGCAGGAAATTCCACAGATTCACAACCCTTTGGATGATAAAGTTGCTCCTTAACTCAGTCCTCCCAGACTACCTGGATCCATTACAGTTTGCCTCCTGCCGCAATAGGTCCACAGCAGATGCCATCTCCCTGGCCCTGCACTCAACCCTGGAGTACCTAGATAACAAGATCCCCTATGTCAGACTCCTATTTATTGACTACAGTTCAGCCTTCAACACCATTATTCCCACAAAACTCATCTCCAAATCCCGTGGCCTGGGGTTCGGCTCCTCCCTCTGCGACTGGATCCCAAACTTCCTAACCCACAGACCACAATCAGTGAGGATAGGCAACAACACCTCGCCACGATCATCCTCAACACCGGTGCCCCACAAGGCTGTGTTCTCAGCCCCCGACTATACTCCTTATACACCTATAACTGTGTGGCCAAATACCCCTTCAATTTGATTTCCAAGTTTGCTGATGACACCACCGTAGTGGGACAGATCTCAAACAGTGACGAGATGGAGTGTAGGAATGAGCTAGAGAATCTGGTGAACTGGTGCAACAACAATAATCTCCTCCTCAATGTTGTAAAATGCAGCAAATCCATAGGATACACGGACATTATATTAAACCTGATATAACATGGCCAGTTTCAAGTTGAACAATGGACATTTTAAAGACAGTATTATTTTAAAAGGTTACATTCAAGCAAAATGGCTGCAAACCAGCCATCGGAATATATAACACCACCAGACCATCCAAGGAGTGAACAAAAGGGGGCCATGAGTCATGGTAAAGTGATCTGACAAGATTATGCAGAGCGGTATCGAAAGTCCTGACCAACTACAGGAATGACAATGGAAATGGTAAAGGGTTTTACCCCAGCTATAGAATAATGCCTCCACGAATGGGAAAACATCTAGCAGTTCCAGGAATCCACCTTGGGATGCTTGGCAGCCCATCAGACACCTCCTAAACATTTGGACTTCTTGTCATTGAAACTGATCAAATCAATTTCATCCTGTAAGCAATTTGTACCAAATTGTTTTGAAACTGACTGATGGGAGGATTAAGAAACTGCCTTTTAAAATAATATCAAACTCTGGCCAAGAGGACACAAGGAGGAGAGGTGACTGACCTTTCAGCTGTTAACACAGAAAGGAGTTCTGTGAAGTTCGGAGCAGGAGAGTTGTGAAGTGGGGAAGGAGTGGGTTCTGGTGTCCAGCCAGACAATTACTTTGTGGCAGAGGAAAGAACAAGGAAGATCCAGCCACAAGGACTCCTGCTTTTAAAACGATCCGAGGAATGGTGAGTCTATTCTCTCAGTCTCCAGAAATTCCCCAATTAGGTAGAGGTTGAGGAAGGGTCTAGGATTCTTCTATTTTTTGTGTAAATTGTGTAATGTTAAGAATTTACGTTGTGCTGTTAGCGTTTTGTTTCCACAGCACAGTATTGTAGTGTCTGTGTTTTATTGACTGAGTTTGGTTAGGGCTACTCTTGAATAAATTAGTTTAACATTAAGTTTGACTAATATCTCTCTCTCTCATCATGTATCTTGGTGAGTCACTATAAAGCAGAATATAATTCCGGGTGATAGAACCGTAAAGAGGCAGAACGCTTCAAAACTGCTCACTCAGAGGGGTCCACTGGTCAGGAATAAACAGTGGCCCCTCTCTCTCTCTCTCTCTCTCTCACGAAGCTGCCTCACTGTGGCACTTCTGTGTTGTATTTTACTACTTACAAGAAACAGAGACACACAGTCGTAGGTGGCAACCGGGGTAACTCATGTGACATAAGGGTGAACTCACTGGTCAGGAATAAACAGTGAGTCTTTCTCCCTCTCTCTTGCAAAGCTGTCCCAGGGTGATGCTTCTGGGTTGCAGCAGGAGAGAGAAACCTACAATTATCAGTGGCATCTGAGACCAAACTGTGTGGAGAGAAAAATGACCTTTACAATGTCAACAAAAGGAGGTTGTCATTGACTTCAGGAAACATAAAGGAGAACATGCCCCTATCTACATCAATGAGGATGAAGTAGAAAGGGTCAAGAGCTTCAAGTTTTTAGGTGTCCAGATCACCAACAACCTGTCCTGGCCCCCCCATGCGGACGTTATAGTTAAGAAAGCCCACAAACGCCACTACTTTCTCAGAAGACTAAGGAAATTTGGCATATCAGTTACAACTCTCACCAACATTTACAGATGCACCGTAGAAAGTATTCTTTCTGGTTATACCACAGCTTGGTATGGCTCCTGCTCTGCCCAAAACCGCAAGGAACTACAAAAGGTCATGAATGTACCCTAATCCATCACGCCAACCAACCTCCCATCCATTGACTCTGTCTACACTTCCCACTGCCTCGGCAAAGCAGTGGCATCATTAAGGACCCCACGCACCCTGGACATTCTTTCTTCCACCTCCCCTTGAACTCTGGGAAAAGAAACAAAAGTTTGTGGTCACGCACCAACTGTCTCAAGAACAGCTTCTTCCCTGCTGCTGTCAGACTTTTGCATTAAGTTGATCTTTGTCTACATCCTAGCTATGACTGTAACACTACATTCTCCACCCTCTCGTTTCCTTCTGTATGAACGGTATGCTTTGTATAGTGCGCAAGAAACAATACTTTTCACTATATGTTAATATATGTGACAAAAAATCAAATAAATCTGTTCCCCATTTTTTGAGGCCATGTCCCCTAGTTCCAATTTCACCCACCAGTGGAAACAACTTCCCTGCTTCTATCATATCTATTCCCTTCATAATCTTATATGTTTCCATAATTTCTTCCCTCATTCTTCTAAATTCCAATGAGTATAGCCCCAGTCTACTCAGTCATTCCTCATAAGCCAACCCTCTCAACTCTGGAATCAGCCTAGTGAATCTCCTCTGCACTCCCTCCAGTGCCAGTATATCCTTTCTCAAATAGAGAGACCAAAACTGTACACAGTACTCCAGGTGTGGCCTCACCAGCACCTTATACAGCTGACCTCTACCCAGCCCACGCAAAATACATCCTGACCTAGACTCATAGAGATATACAGCATGGAAACAGGCCCTTTGGCCCAACTGCACCATGCTGACCCCGTTTCCTAAACTGAACTTGTCCCATTTGCCTGCGTTTGTCCCATGTCCCTCTAAACATTTCCCATCCATGTATTTGTCCAAATGTCTTTTAAATGTTGTAATTGTACCCGTCTCTACTACTCCCCCAGCAGCTCATTCCATATACGCTCCACCCTCTGTATCAAAATATTGCCCCTCAGGTTCCTTTTAAATATTTCCCCTCTCACCTTTAACCTATGCCCTCTAAATTTGGACATGCCTACTCTGGGGAAAAGACCTTGGCTATTCACCTTATCTATACCCCTCATAATTATATAAACCTCCATAAGGTCACCCTTCATCTTCCTAGGCTCCTGGGAAAAAAGTCTCAGCCTCTCCTTATAACTGAAACCTTCCAGTCCCAGTAACATCCGTGTAAATCTTTTCTGCCCCCTTTCCAGTTTGATAATAATCCTCCTATAACAGGGTGACCAGAATTGTACTCTAAATGTGGCCACACCAATGTCTTTGCAGAGTTATACCCCCCCCATTCCCCCAATACACACCCTGACCCCTCCGCCAACTTTAGGGTCAGTCTTGAGCCCACAGAGAACAGCAGGGTGGCACAGTGGTTAGCACCGCTGCCTCACAGCGCCAGGGACCCGGGTTTGATTCTGGTCTCAGGTCACTGTCTGTGTGAAGTTTGCACATTCTCCCCGTGTCTGGATGGGTTTCCTCCAGGTGCTCCGGTTTCTTCCTACAGTCTGGAAGATGTGCTGGTTAGGTGCATTGGCCGTGCTAAATTCTCCCTCAGTGTAACCCGAACAGGCACCAGAGTGTGGTGACGAGGGGATTTTCACAGTAACTTCATTGCAGTGTTAATGTAAACCTACTTGTGCTACTAATAAATAAGCTTTAAAGTGTGAGATTGAGACCAGAACTGAACTGAGGGCAGAATTTTCCCATGCTGCCTGACACGGGAATCGTAACAGGCTGGGGGCGGACCACACAAAGGTCCACTGACCTCAGGCAGGATTTTCCAGTCGTGGGGTGAGCGGGGCTGGAAAATCCCACCCTGAGAATGAGACTGAGACTGAGAGACTAACTAGATTTGATTTATTATAGTCACATGTATTAACACAGGGTGAAAAGTATTGTTTCTTGTGCACTACACAGACAAAGCATACCATTCATAGAGAAGGAAAGGTGAGAGTGCAGAATGTAGTGTTATAGTCATAGCGAGGGTGTAGAGAAACATCAGCTTAATGTAAGGTAGGTCCATTCAAAAGTCTGATAGCAGCAGGGAAGAAGCTGTTCTTGAGTCAGTTGGTACATGACCTCAGACTTTTGTTTCTTTTTCCAGAGTTCGAAGGAAGGTGGAAGGGAGAATGTTTGGGGTGCGTGGGATCTTTAATTATGCTGGCTGCTTTGCCGAGGCAGTGGGAAGTGTAGACAGAGTCAATGGATGGGAGGCTGGTTTGTGTGATGGATTGGGCTACATTCATAACCTTTTGTAGTTCCTTACGGTTTTGGGCAGAGCAGGAGCCCATACCAAGCTGTGATACAACCAGAAAGAATGCTTTCTATGGGGCATCTGTAGAAGTTGGTGAGAGTCATAGCGGACATGCCAAATTTCCTTAGTCTTCTGAGAAAGTAGAGGCGCTGTGTCTGAGACTGAGACTGAGACTGAGTGAGACTGAGTCACACTGGGCAGGATTGAGAGCTGGGGTAACTCTGAGTTGGGCAGAGGAGAGAGCAGCTTTGTGAAGTGCGCTGAACTGCCTAAAGGTGCTGTGAGAGTGGGAAGAATCTCAGGAATGTTGTTTATAACAATAGCCTCACCCTCAGCTTCACCAGCAGACTGGAAAGGACAGCCTGTCAGAAAGGTTGAAGAAGACAGTTCCATTTGAAGGTTTTGGGATGGGCAGGGATTGACTGGCTGTGGAATGGGTACGATTCTCACCACAGCTTGGAGAATTGTGGGGTCAGGTCAGTTCCTCTGAAGAGGTTTGGGAGGGGAATGGCCAACTTCTGATTCAATATATTCCTGGTTAAATGTTTCCTGTGCACAGTGATGGAACCCGCCCCCCCAACCTCCAGACACATTCAGAGTGCACGCTACAGAGCTCTGCTGACTGTAGGGTGGGGTCGGTAACATTTAAAATATCACGCAAGAGCTTGTTACGTACAATAAACATGAATGTCAGTAAACAACATCTTCCATTGTGATCATACATATATGCGTGTGCTGTGGGAGTGACATGCCTGTCTCATGCGTGTGTGGTGAGAGTGACATATCTCTCTGTCTCATAGTCATGTCAGATGTGAAATGATGGTGTAATGATAATGTCACTGGAGCAGTAATGGAGAGTCCCAGGACACGGGTTCAAACCCCAGAACCACAGCTGGTGAAATTTGAGGCCAGTTAATAAACCTGAAAAGGCTGAGAGCTTCAAGTCTTCAGGTGCCCAGGTCACAAGCAACCTGCCCTGGTCCTCCCCATGCCGACACTATAGTTAAGAAAGCCCCACCAATGTCTCTACTTTCTCAGAAGACTAAGGAAATTTGGCATATCCGCTATGACTCTCACCAACTTTTACAGATGCCCCATAGAAAGCATTCTTTCTGGTTGTATCACAGCTTGGTCTGGGCTCCTGCTCTGCCCAAGACCGCAAGAAACTATAAAAGGTTGTGAATCTAGTCCAATCCATCATGCAAACCAGCCTCCCATCCATTGGCTGTGGACCCGCACACCACCTCCTCCCCCAGCCCCTGCTGCCCCCCCCCAGACATTCTCTCTTCCACCTTCTTCCAAGTCCAAAGATGTGCAGGTTAGGTTCATTGGCCATGCTAAAATTGCCCCTTAGTGTCCTGGGATGTGTAGGTTAGAGGGATTAGTGGGTAAATGTATGGGGATAGGGCCCGGGTGGGATTGTGGTCAGTGCAAACTTGATGGGCCGAAGGGCCTGTTTCTGCACCGTAGGGTTCTGTGTTCTGTGTTCTGTGTTCCATGGGGAAAAAGATACAAAAGTCTGACGTCACGTACCAACTGACTCAAGAACAGCTTCTTCCCTGCTGCTGTCAGACTTTTGAATGGACCTACCTTGCACTAAGTTGATCTTTCCCTACATCCTAGCTATGATTGTAACACTACATTCTGCACTCTCACCTTTCCTTCTCTATGAATGGTATGCTTTGTCTGTGTAGCGCGCAAGAAACAATACTTTTCACTGTATGTTAATACATGTGACAATAATAAATCAAATCAAATCTAATCAGTAATGGTGACCAATCATTGATTGCCATAAAAACCCATCTGGTTCACTAATTTCCTTTAGTGAGGGAAATCTGCCGACCTTACCCAGTCTGGCCTACGCGTGACTCCAGTCCCACAGCAATGCTGACTTTGGAATGGCTGAACGAGACACCCAGTGAAAGAGCCAATCAGGGATGAGGAATGATTGCTGCTTCTGCTGCCGGTGAGGCCCAGATCCTGTGAAGGAATTAACGGTACACCATGTGTGTGCTCTACGCGTGTACATGTACACACGTGTACATTTCAGACCAGGTTCAGTTCAACTGTGAAGCCACTGATGTTGAGATACCTGACTGGGCTCACAACTGGAGAATGGTGAGGGAGTGGAATGAAGAGCTTGTCATATGAGGAACGGTTGAGGACTCTGGTCTGTACTCGTTGGAGTTTAGAAGGATGGGGGAGATCTTATTGAAACTTACAGGACACCGCGAGGCCTGGATACAATGGATGTGGAGAGGATTCCACTAGTAGGAAAAACTAGAACCAGAGGCACAACCTCAGGCTAAAGGGACGATCCTTTAAAACGGAGATGAGCAAAGGCAGAGCTGCAGGGGGAGCGATCGTTCCCCCTCAGCACATACTTCAAAAGTGGCACCTTTTCAACGAGGTGTTCCTTACGGACCCTTCAGATCTCTTCCTAAGATCTGAAGTCCTCGATCCGCGTACTGCAATCGTGGGATGAGATACGGATTTGGGGAGTGCAGGCAGCGAGGAAGGTATGCAATCTCCCGAGAGGGCATGAAACCACGAGGAGAATTGCAGAGAAGACAGTTGGATACTGAGGTAGGTTATATTAATGTAATGGATAACTTTGCTGAGATGAAAGAGGTTCTTGTAGTTGCTTCATATCTTTCTCACATTGCTTTGTTTTGTTTTCATTTGAAGTTTAAAATGTAAAATAATTAAATAACACACGTGTTTTTATTATGTTTTGATTTTAAATACAAAATAAGAATGATTTAGTATGCGTCATAGCTCTTTTTTTATGTCCTCACTCTCCCTAACTTTAGAACCTGGCTTCACCCCTGGAGATGGGGAGGAATTTCTTCAGCCAGAGAGTGGGGAATCTGTGGAACTCTTTGCAGCAGAAGGCTGTGGGGGCCGGGTCACTGAGTGTCTTTGAGACAGGGATAGATGGGTTTTTGAGTAATAGGGAGATCAGGGGTTATGGGGGAAAAGGCAGGAGGATGGGGATGAGAAAAATATCAGCCATGATTGAATGGTGGAGCAGACTCGATGGGCCGAGTGGCCTCATTCTGCTGCTATGTCTTATGGTCTTCAGAAGGACAGATGGCACTGCTGGAATCTTGCTTAGCACAGTGGCACAGTGGTTAGCACTGCTGCCTCACAGTGCCAGGGACCGGAGTTCGATTCCTGGCTGGGGTAACTATCTGTATGGAGTCTGCATGTTCTCCCCATGTCTGTGTGGGTTTCCTCCGAATACTCTGGTTTCCTCCTACCGTCTGAAAGATGTGTAGGTTATATGGATTGGCCATGATAAATTGCTACTTAGTGTCCCAAGATGTGTAGGTTAGGGGGACTAGTGGGGTAAATATGTGGGGTTATAGAGATATGGTCTGGGTCAAATGCTCTTTTGGAGAGTCAGTGCAGACTCGATGGGCTGAATGGCCTCCTTCTGCACTGTAGGGATTCTATAATCACTCTCAGTTATGGTATTTTGGTTTAATTCGTTAAGTTTCTTTTTGCTGTTTTGTTTTAGTTACGGGGCCCACTGGAGGCTGTTACCCCGTCATTTCTGTTTAATTTATTGATGATTTTCTTTAAAAGAGTTTAACGGAAGGTTGTTGAGACACAGATCAGTGATGCTGTGTTACGTGCTGTCAATGGAAATCTCCGGTGGAACTTTCCGGTTGTCCACACCAGTGGGATCTCCTGGTCCCGGTGATGGTGAAGCCCTGCTGTGAGTTACCTGGCATCGGGGAATCCATTGGCAGCAACGGGTCCAGAGGATCCCTCCGCCAACCAGGGGCGTACTGTTTCCCGCCGTGAGAGAGACGCCACGGGGAGGCCGGAGAATCCGCTCTCTTTGTCTCGTTTTTGTATTTTATCGCCTGGTTTAGATCCATCCAACGCCCCAGTGCCTCATGGGAATGACCAACAAACATTTCATAAACCTGCATTTAAATAGCGCCTTTCGCAACTACAGTACGTTCCAAAATGTTTCACAACCAATGAAATACTTCTGACTGTGTCATCACTGTTGTAATGTAAGAAATGTGTGCACAGAAAGATCCCATACTCAGCACTGTGATAAAGACTAGATAATCTACATAAGAAATAGGAGCAGGAGTAGGCCATCTAGCCCTTCGAGCCTGCCCCGCCATTCAATAAGATCATGGCTGACCTGAAGTGGATCAGTTCCACTTTCCCGCCCTCTCCCCATAACCCTTAATCCCCTTGCCTATCAAAAACCTATCTACCCGTGACTTAAATATATTTAGCGAGGCAGCCTCCACCACTTCAACGGGCAGAGAATTCCAGAGATTCACCACCCTTTGGGTGAAGAAGTTCCTCCTCAATTCTGATCTAAACTGCACCCCCCCCCCCGCCTTATCTTGAGGCTGTGCCCTCTAGTCCTGCTGTCCTTTCTAAGTGGGAAGAATCTCTCTACCTCTACCCTATCCATCCCTTTCATTATCTTATACGTCTCTATAAGATCCCCCCCCCCCCCCCCCCCCCAGCCTTCTAAACTCTAATGAGTACAGACCCGGTCTATTCAATCTCTCCTCATAATCTACAACAGGACACGGGGGGGGGGGGTGGAGTGTGGAGGGTGTGGAGGCGGGTCCCTGCTCCTCACAATACTGCCACGGGATCACCTACATCAGACAGGTGAGAGAGGCTTGGTTTTAAAGACTGACTGAAAGGTGGAGAGAGAGGCGGAGAGGTTGGGTAATTTAGGGAGGGAATTCCAGAGCTTGGGCACGATCCGGAAACACAGAACAATGGAAATCGGGGATTTAAAAATCCCTTTTACAGGATGTGGGCAAGGCTAGCTAATCTAGCGTTTATTTCCAAAAGAGAAAACACTGGAAAATCTCAGCAGGTCTGGCAGCATCTGTAAGGAGAGAAAGGAGCTGGTATGTCCCTTTGATAAAGCTTTAACAAAGGGTTATCTGAACTCGAAATGTCAGCTCCTTTCTCTCCTTACAGACGCTGCCAGACCTGCTGAGATTTTCCAGCATTTTCTCCCTGGGTTTCAGATCCCAGCATCCACAGTCATTTGCTTTTATCCAGCATTTATTTCCCATCCCTGATTCCTCTGAGCTGAGTTATTTGGCCATTTCAGGTGGTGTTTCAGAGTCACCCACATGAGTGTGAATGGTGGTGTTGCCCTGTTTGGGAGCTGGCCCCTGGGTGTAGTCCCAGCTGGGGAGAAGTGTCCTTGCTGAACCAGTTCACCCTGTCTGACAGTCTGCTGATTGGCTCTGCTTGTTGAGACAGTCTCGGGTTTGAGCTGGAGTTCTCACTCTGTTCCTGATTCAGCTCCTGTGACCGTCAAGGACTCTCCCTCAGACCCCCCTTCACACACTGACCACCCTCACACCATGAGGCTCCTCATACTGCTCGCGCTTGCCTCTATCGCACAGGTTGAATGTAAGTACATTAACACTTTATATTTCCAAATCATAGGAGAATTCCACTCTCCCAGTCAGTGTGGTTCCGATCTCTCTCTCTCTGTTTTGTCAGAGTTTCTGACCTCCCCTCCATCTCTGTCACTCTCTCTCTTGGATATTTTCTCTCTCTATCTCACTCTCTCTCTCTTTCTCTGTTTCTTTCTATCTTGTGTGTCTCTGCTTCTCTCCATTCCTGTGTGTGGCTCTCTCTCTCACTCCCTTTCTCCCTATCACCCCTCCCTTTCTAACCCCACTCTTCCTCCCACCTTGCTCTCCTTCCCCCCGCCCCGTCTCCCTCTCCCTCCCTCTCCCTCCCTCTCCCTCTCTCTCACTTACTGATGCACAGTGGGTTAGCACTGCTGCGTCACAGTGCCAGGGACCCGGGTTTGATTCCGGGTTTGGGTCACACGTGGAGTCTGCATGTTGTCCCTGTGTCTGCGTGGGTTTCCTCCAGGTTCTGTGGTTTCCTTCCACAGTCTGAAACACGTGCTGGTTTGGGTGCGTTGGCCGTGCTAAATTCTCCCTCTGTGTACCCGAACAGGTGCCGGAGTGTGGCAACTAGGAGATTTTTCGCAGTAACTTCATTGCAGTGTTAATGTAAGCCCACTTGTGACACTAATAAATAAACTTTAAACTCTCTTTGTTCATCTGTCATCTCTCCCGTCTTTCCCTTTGCTTTCCTCAATATACCCCCTGTATACCCCAGCTGTGTATCCTCTTCCTTCAGGTTTTACCTCTTCTTTCTCCCCTTTCTAGCCTCCTTCTGATACCTGGCTGCCCCAATTTATCTTCTGAGTATCTCCCTGCTGTGTATACTTACTATGTACCCCCTGCACTGTATACTCTCTTGGTGTAAACTCTCTGTGTACTTCTATTTGTATCCTTTCTGAGTACCCCATCACTGTGTTCCTGCACGGTGTTTCCCTGGCACTGTGTACCACACTGTGTACCCCTGTGTATGTACCTGGTACTGTGTACAGCACTGTGAACCCCAGGCATTGTGTACAGCACTGCATATCCCTGTTCTGTACCTGGCACTGAGTATCCCTGGCACTGTTTTCTGCACTGTGTACTGCACTGAGTACCACATTGTGTACTTGGCACTATGTACTGCACAATGTACCTGGCATTGTGTACAGAACTGTGTACCGCTCTGTGTATTTGCCACTTTGTGCTGCTCTGTGTATCTGGCACGGTGTACCTCTCTGTGTATCTGGCACTGTGTACCGCTCTGTGTATCTGGCATGGTGTACCTCTCTGTGTATCTGGCACTGTGTACCTCTTTGTGTATCTGGCACTGTGTACTGCTCTGTGTACCTGGCACTGTGTACCGCTCTGTGTATCTGGCACTGTGTACCGCTCTGTGTATCTGACATGGTGTACCTCTCTGTGTATCTGGCATGGTGTACCTCTCTGTGTATCTGGCACTGTGTATCGCTCTGTGTATCTGGCACTGTGTACTGCTCTGTGTATCTGGCACTGTGTACCGCTCTGTGTATCTGGCACTGTGTATTGCTCTGTGTATCTGGCACTGTGTACCACTCTGTGCTCTGTGTACCACTCTGTGCTCTGTGTACCGCTCTGTGCACTGTGTACTGCTCAGTGCTCTGTGTATCTGGCTCTGTGTACCGCTCTGTGCACTGTGTACCGCTCTGTGCACTGTGTATCTGGCTCTGTGTACCGCTGTGTGCACTGTGTACTGCTCAGTGCACTGTGTACTGCTCTGTGCACTGTGTACCGCTCAGTGCTCTGTGTACCGCTCTGTGCTCTGTGTACCGCTCAGTGGTCTGTGTACCGCTCTGTGCACTGTGTACCGCTCAGTGGTCTGTGTACCGCTCTGTGCTCTGTGTACTGCTCAGTGCACTGTGTACCGCTCTGTGCACTGTGTACCGCTCAGTGGTCTGTGTACCGCTCTGTGCTCTGTGTACCGCTCAGTGGTCTGTGTACCGCTCAGTGGTCTGTGTACCGCTCTGTGGTCTGTGTACCGCTCAGTGGTCTGTGTACCGCTCTGTGGTCTGTGTACCGCTCTGTGGTCTGTGTACCGCTCAGTGGTCTGTGTACCGCTCAGTGGTCTGTGTACCGCTCTGTGGTCTGTGTACCGCTCTGTGGTCTGTGTACCGCTCTGTGCACTGTGTACCGCTCTGTGGTCTGTGTACCGCTCTGTGGTCTGTGTACCGCTCAGTGGTCTGTGTCTGCTACGCTTTGGATTTTCGGGAGGAATGGGGCTGTGGTGAAGAATGGACCTGGAGCTCCCTCTGGTGGGTGATGTCAGCCACACATGAAGATTCTCCCCAGGAATTCCCACTGACCTTCCAATAATAAACCAGAACTGATGGTCAACTTGCCGTTTTTGGGATCTTGCTGTATGAAAACTGGTTTCTGCATTTCCTGCAGGGCTGCACTCCAAAAATCATCTTTTGCTGCAAAGTTCCTTCTCCTGAGACTTCTATAAATAAAAGTTATTTTTAAAAAATCAGCCACTTCCCCTAATCTTACAGCCCAAAGGAGCTGAAGGGTCACGGATTATCAGGCTCCAGGGATTTTATTCTCTAATTACACCCCCCACCCGCTGTCCTCTGCTGTAACAAAGACAAAATAATGCAGATGTGTACAGGTCACTGGAAGTGGTAACTCAGGTGGAGAAGGTAGTCAAGAAGGCACTCGGCATGCTTGTCTTCATCGACCGGGGCACTGAGTTTAAAAACTGGCAAGTCATGTTGCAGCTTTATAGAACCTCAGGCCACGTTTGGAATATAATGTTCAATTCTGGTTGCCACACTACCAGAAGGATGTGGAGGCTTTGGAGAGGGTACAGAAAAGATTTATAAGGATGTTGCCTGGTATGGAGGGCATTAGCTATTAGGAGAGGTTGAAGAAACTTGGCTTGTTCTCACTGGAATGACAGAGGTTGAGGAGTGACCTGATCGAAGTCTACAAGATTATGAGGGGCATGGACAGAGTGGATAGTCAGAAGCTTTTTCCCAGGGTGGAAGAGTCAATTACTAGGAGCACAGGTTTAAGGTGCGAGGAGCAAGGCTTAAAGGAGATGTATAAGGCAGATTTTTTACACAGAGAGTAGTGGGTGCCTGGAACTTGCTGCTGGGGGAGGTAGTGGAAGTGGATACGATAGTGAGTTTTAAGGAGCATCTTGACAAGTACATAAATGAGGTGGAAATAGAGGGATATGGTCCCGGAAGGGTAGGGGATTTTAGTTCAGTCAGGCAGCATGGACGATGCAGGCTTGGAGGGTCGCAGGGTCTGTTCCTGTGCTGTAATTTTCTTTGTCCTTTGTTCTATGTTGGAAAGCTGGAATAAAAACAGAAAATGATGGAAAACTTTCTGTAGAGGAGTCAGTTGGATTGGAAACATTAACTCTGTTTCTGTCTCCACAGATACTGGGAGACTGGCGGACAGTTCCCAGCACTTGCTGCTCAGTTACGGGTTTATCCTGTGGCCTCTCCATTTCTCAGACCAATTGACCATTCTTCCCGAAGCTGGACAGTGTGATCCAGCTCTCAGGAACAGGCTCGAGTTTAAAGTTTAACGTTTATTCAGTGGTGTCACGAGTAGGCTTACACTAACACCGCAATGAAGTTACTGTGAAAATCCCCGAGTCGCCACATTCCGGTGCCTGTTTGGGTTCACTGAGGGAGAATTTAGCATGGCCCGTGCACCTAACCAGCACGTCTTTCAGAATGTGGAGGGACTGGATGGCCACCTCCTGTCCTTATGAGTCTTTGCCGACTGTTTGACTGTGAAGGCATCGCAATCCAGTTTTATACCCGGACAGTGATTGTGAGCAGAAACCATCACCGGATCAGAGATCGTAAATCCTGTTCCTTCCTTTAACTGGAGTCAATTGTTCATGGAGCTCTTAGATTCCTACAGTGCAAAAGGAGGCCGTTCGGCCCATCAAGTCTGCACTGACCACAATCCCATCCAAGCCCTATCCCCATAGCCCCACGCATTTACCCCTGACACCAAAGGACAACTTAGCGTGGCCAATCCACTTAACCCGCACATTTTTGGACTGTGGGAGGAAACTGGAGCACCCGGAGGAAACCCATGCAGACATGGGGAGAATGTGCAAACTCCACACAGACAGTGACCCAAGCAGGAATTGAACCTGTGTCCCTGGCGCTGTGAGGCAGCAGTGCTAACCGCTGTGTCACCGTGCCCCCTGCCCCCATTGTTGAAGATAATGGGCTGGGATTCTCCGATCTCTCCTGCAGCTGGGATTCTCCAGTCCCGCTGCAGTGAATGGAGACTTGGCCGAGCACCAAATTCTCCATTTCCGCTGGTGGTGACAGCAGGGTGTGAACAGCCGGAGCATTCCGGCCAAAGGATGTGTTTGAAATTCCCGTGGGGGATTGTCTGTTATTCTCACTGAGCACCCGTGACTTGTGTGAGATTTTATAGAGTTGCATTTTGGGGAAATTCTAGTGTTGGGATTACAGCTGGAAACACTGGAATGGACAAGCTGTGGCCCATGGCACTGTCTCCCACTGACACAAGGACAATCCAGACACCCCAAGATAATAATTATAGAATAACACTTGAATGAAAATCCGGAGTAACATCATGTGCGGGACCTGCAGATTCTGTAGCAATCATCAATAATCATTGCTGCCCAGGACCCCAGAGCACTCACTCTGGGAATGATGCCACAGGTACAAGGCTGTGGACCAAGTGCTGGAAAATGGGATTGGAATAATTGGGTGTTTTGTCTATGACAAGGACAGATTCAATGGGCTGAAAGGCCTCTATCTGTGCTGTAGACCTCTATGACTCTTTGGCCGGAATTTTACCGGCACATCTGCCCCGATTCCGGGAACGGGCAAAGCCTGAAGAACAGGATTCTCCTTTGGGCAGTATCGTATGAACCCCAGGTGGATATGCTGGTAAAATTCCACCCTGTGACTACGCTAAACCCTTCCTAACCCACTGACTGGGACTTAATCTCCAATTCTTGCCCACATATCAAAGGTCCGGATTGTACGAGAGGGATTTACCGGAATGGGAGCAGGGATGAGGGATTTCTCTCCCGATTGTTCTCCTGGGAGCAGTAAGGGTTCAGGGAGATTTAGTTAAGGTGTTTGCGTTCATAAATGGATTGGATAGAGTCAGGGAGGAGGAAGTGTTTGCAGTGACAGGAGGCTCAGTAACCATAGGGGACACAGATTGGAAAGAGTCCGGAAAAGAACCAGAGGAGAGGTGAGGAGAATGTTTTTAGTCACACAGCAAGTTGTTATCTGGAAGGTGCTGTCTAAATGGACGGTGGAAACAGATAATATTTTCAGAAGGGACCTGCAGGGCATTGGAAAGAGCAGCGAGTGTGGCTGATTGCATAGCGCTTTTAAAGAGCTAGCACAGATATGATGGGCTGAAGAGCCTTCTTCAGTGCTGTATCATTGTGTGATTAGATGACTGTATCTAATGTATTGAGAAGAGAGAGGGGAGAACAAGGGTTAGTAGATTTGGGTTAACAAGTCAACACAGTGAGACTGGAGACGTCACAAAACCCAACAAGAAAGGAGCTGTGTTTGTCTGAATATTTAATCTGTATTTCCAGATGAAGGAAGCCAATGGTGAACCTTCTCTTTGGTTATCAATGTTCTCCACTCCCTCACGGTGACTGTGACTAGAACAATAACACATCCCACACAAAGCTTTCACCCAGGGGGGTATTTTCAATATTACTGCAGGTGGAAGAAATCTAACCAATGACACGGCCACACAGAATGAGGGTGGGAACTGGTTAATGACTGGTTAATGACTGGTTAACGCTGGTGATTGGTTAATTAAATACCCAATTGTCTCTGTTGTGACTAGGATTAATGAAATAATCCGTTCCGGAATATTGATCCTGAACCCACTGTATCCTTAATCCAATAAAATCCTTGGATATAACATTATTGTTAGAAAGAAATTCTGACAGTGATTTTTGATTTGATTTATTATTGCCACATGTATTGGAATACAGTGAAAAGTATTGTTCCTTTCACTGTACAGACAAAACATACTGTTCATAGAGTACATGGGGAGAAGGAGAGAGTGCAGAATGTAGAGTTATGGTCATAGCTGGGATGTAGAGAAAGATCAGCTCAATAAAAGGTATGGTATGAAAAAATATCAGCCCCATTGATTAGGAAAAGAATTTTTTATTCATTGGTGGGACGTGGGCATCGCTGGCTGGGCCAGCATTTATTGCCCATCTCTAATTGCCCTCCATTCAGAGTCAACCTCATTGCTGTGACTCTGGGTTCACACGTAGGCCAAAGCAGGTAAGGACAGCAGATTTCCTTCCCTAAAGGACATTAGTAAACCAGATGGGTTTTTCATCAGCAGATTCTTAATTCCAGGTATTTTTTATTGAATTCAAATTCCACTGTCCGCTGTGGATTCGAACCCGGCTCCCCAGAACATTCGCTGTGTTTAGAGTCTCAGGAACTGGATACGAATCCAGATCATTAGTTTGGGTGGATGGTGGGAAACTATTTGTCTGACTTGGTTTAGGGGAGGGGGGGTCTGGCAGTGGTCCGATCATTCTGATATTCGAGCCAGGCTGCCCAGGGGATGGTCAGGGAGCACGAGGTGGTGTGGATATCTGGAACTCTCCGGAATACTCCCCTCTATTTTGATGCTACAGGTGTTGGGGATGAGAGTGGGGGGGGCGGGGGTGGATTTTTGTTGAGATTAATGGTAAATGGGGTTCAGATACGGTTGGGATTGATTGTACAGAATGGTGAATGGTCTCTTCCTGTTCCGATGGGAACCAGGAGCTGCTGATACTGAGCTTGCCTGTTTACAGAGCCAGAGCCCATTCTGAACATTAGACAGGAATCCAGTGGTGGAAACTGTTAACAGGTTGAAGGGACGGACACTGAAATCCTTCCATCCCCGTCCTATTAGGGATCAGGGATCATTTTACCTCTTTGGTCAAATGATGACCATGGGATGACCTTTGGTTGGTGTGGATTTGGAAGGCCGGAGGGCCTGTTCCTTTGCTGTAATTTTCTTTGTGCTTTGACCTCTCACTCCAGCCAGGGTTTTATTCAGCAGTTCTTTTTCTTTCTTTCACAGCGTTTGATATCACAGTAGTGAATGAGGCCAACAGTGGAATTGTGGGAAGCACTCGCTCGAGGTCTGTAATCATTACTTTGCCTCCGTGTTCGTTCTCGAACAAGGCCGTCACAGTCAGTGTCAGGAACAGTACAGGAGGACAAGGTATCAGCTCCCCTCAACCCTTTATCCACTTCACATTGCCGTGGTTTCTCTCCGATTGAACTCTGAACTCTTTCCCCTCTAGGACCCGAGCAGCTTGGGTTTGTGAGGCCGATCTGCCGATTCAAGCGGGGATTGATCAGTCTTGTGTCACACGTTAATGATATTCCACAGACACTGAACCTGGGCTACCAAGTTCAAAACCTCAGCCCAAACACCGTTTACAAGTAAGTTCAATCTTGTGGGAGTATCAGATGTGAGTGGACCACAGAAGAACCTTCCCGTTCACACGCTCACAGCTACAACACGTTCCTGTCCAAATTCCGTCGGAATCCTCCTCATTCATCGCTCTCACCCCCCATCCCCCTCCCTCCCTCCCCCTCCCCCATCCCCCTCCCTCCCCCACCATCCCCCTCCCTCCCTCCCCCTCCCCCATCCCCCTCCCTGTCCCCTTCCCCCACCCTCCTCCCCCTCCATGTGCTGCTCCTGCTCCCCATCCCCCTCCCTCCTCTCTCCCTCCCCCATCCCCCTCCCTCCCTCCCCCTCCCCCATCCCCCTCCCTCCCCCACCATCCCCCTCCCTCCCTCCCCCTATCCCCCTCCCTCCCCCACCATCCCCCTCCCTCCTCTCTCCCTTTCCCCTCCCCCTCCCCCTCCCACACCCTCCCCCTCCCCCTTCCTAGGATTTCCACACAATTCACGGTGTGTTTCACAGAAACAGCCCATCATTGGCCGGTGGGGTGGGGGTGGAGAGGTGGGGCGGGGGGGTGTGTGGGGGGGGTGGGGGGTGTGTGGGGGGGTGGGGGGGTGTGTGGGGGGGGAGAATTGGGGCGGGGGGTGTGTGGGGGGGAGAGGCAGGGCGGGGGCTGTGTGGGGGGGGGTGGGGGGTGGTGGGTGTGTGGGGGGTGTGTGGGGGGGGAGAGGCGGGGCGGGGGGGTGTGTGGGGGGGGTGGGGGGTGTGTGGGGGGTGTGTGGGGGGGGAGAGGCGGGGCGGGGGGGTGGGTGGGGGGTGGGGGGTGTGTGGGGGGAGAGGCGGGGTGGGGGGGTGGGTGGGGGGTGGGGGGTGTGTGGGGGGGAGAGGCGGGGCGGGGGCGGGGGGGTGGGTGGGGGGTGGGGGGTGTGGGAGGGGTGTGTTGGGGTGGGGGGGGGAGAGGTGGGGCGGGGGGGGGGGGGTGGATTTTCTGGTCTCACTTTTGCCGACAGGTTTTTGATGGAAGGCATCCCCCCCACTGCCAGGAATCGGTGGGGGGGGGGGGGGGGGTGCACCATCGGGGGAACCGGAACATCCCGCTGGGATGAATGACCGGAATGTTCTGAGCCTGGTCTCTGGATTGGCCGAGATAACCAGGGGGCAGTGATCGGCACAGCCCGTGACACCCACAGCCCAGAATCAATCAATCAATCAATACACCCCCTCCCATCGCAACCACCCC